>NW_023464115.1:0-11821 GCF_013731165.1 Rhagoletis pomonella | reverse complement strand
ACTGTGAATACTTTTTAATCGCTCATCCTTCTATTGCTGTGTTTAGTCGTTGGAGTATTTATGCGTTTATAAAATTTACATAAGAAAGTGGCACTATAATGGATAAAAAGTAAGTCAATTGTTCTGGAAGCTGTAAAAAGTTATGAAATATACATATTGTTAAGATTATCCTTGAAACCTTGAGGGATTTCCCAAATATCTTACGGCTTGTATCGCTGGATTGTTAAATAAATGCTAACGATGACCAAATTGTAGTACAATTAACTTTATTGTACAACAAACAATTTACAATGCTTGTTAATACAGTAAAAACACTTTACAATACTTGTTAAAGCAATAACAACGCTTTACTAAACTTGTTAACACAATTAAACTTATAGCTTGCTTATTCGCAACTCTTTTCTCTGCTCACTTTACTTGTAGCTTGCTGAATTGTATCTCCCTCACCTCGCTGTGGCGGCGCCCTTATATACCTGCTCTGGCACTTATGGCAACTCTCGAACGATCTGAAGTTCATCGCTCATTCTCTTTCTCTCGCTGTTCGCAGTGTTCATCCAACTGACGTTTCTCTTTGTGGAACATCCTACGTCATTCCTCGAACATTCTGCCTATTTCTCGTTGTTCGCTTTGCGTTGCCGCAGTATTCGCCACACTGCCCTCCACCTAAGTCTGATCGTCCCGATCAGACACACTTGCCGCTCCAACCGCTGCAAGACTTCCCAAGTGGACCACTTTCATCTTAGTCCTCGGTCTCCCCATTGTCTGGACTCGATGCACTGCGTCTTTCAGCCGTTTGTCAATCTTAAACGGATCTTTCCAGTCAAGTCTTTGCTTGGAGGTAAAGCCTTTCTTCTGCTGCGACATGTACAACCACAGTGCGTTACTGGACATTGCTTCCGGCTTATCTGCGGGAGTACACCATCTCACATGGTCGTGCTTCTGCCGGCCACTGGTGGTGACCAGACCATGTCTCTTCTCGTGGGCACCCTTTTCGCCAGATCTATGCCGCATCATCTGTCCATAACACCCAGACTCCCGCCTTCGTACTGCACTGCCTTTAGCACATCTTGCTATATCCGGATCCTTACGCTGAAGCTTCCGCCGTCGTTTCGTATCTCGCTCTTCCGTCGATGCTAACATCATTGCCCGGACATGTATAATCTCAACCTTGGCTTCCGGCTTAACTGCTCGCCTTTTCCGACCCCCTTTTTCGGGACACTTCAAAGCGCGCCTACTGCTTTCACAGCCGCTTCCATTTCTGGCCACCGGCGTACCACCATTGCAACGTGGTTCAGTTGCTTTCCTCCTGCCGGAAACACTGCCTGGCTCGCCATGACCACTTCCTTGTTGCGACCTCTTCTTCACTGAGCTGGCGGAACCGTCACGCTTTTCCTGTGTCGGTGAACCGCTTCCTTCTCCAGACGAAACCACTCCGTCTCCATCACTGCCAACCTCCGCCCAACTAATCGCTTCCGTTTCTGGTGGAATCTTCGACACTTCCTCTAAGACTAACCGTCTGCTGCAGCACTGGCTGTCGTAACCAACCCTAAGTGGCACTTTCCTGCGACGATCTGTCAGGATCATTCTCTGGAGGTCAATCTTTATGCCTTGGCCAAGTAAGAAATCCACCCCGATGATGACTTCATCCACAATGTCTGCCACTGTAACTTAGTGTACGAGGCCACATCGTCGATTATTACCTCGCATGGTACTTCTCCGAACACTTGGGTGCGTTCACCAGTTGCAGTCTGCAGTTTTGCTCCAGGTAGTGGCTTTACAAAAAAAGTGGCCATATCCGGTCGAATAATGGAATGTATCGCTCCAGTATCCACTGTCAGTACTCTCTCCTGCCCATTCACGCATCCACCAACAGTAAGGTTGCATGCTTTCCGGCCAATTTGTGAGACGGATATTATGAGCCCTTCAACTTCTGGAGCCAGCACGCGGCCCTTTCTGCTGGCTCGTTTCAGTTTAACGACTGATTGGAGTTGGCTTCGTCTCCTTCAGCCCTGCGTTTGCGTCCTGCTGAATTGTTGAGCACACTGGAACTTGCGCTGCAATCGCGGGCGAAGTGGCCCAGCTTTCCACATTTAAAATATCTGCCAGAGCCATTCTTTTTCTCGCCCAGCAGTTGGATAATCTTCTTCTGCATTTCATTTGTCTCGTCCGGTGTTTCCACTTCCACGCGATGTGCTTTGTAGGCTGGTCTACTTAGGAGCGCTGCCGTTTCACGTGTCTGGATTTTGTGAAATTGGACCCTTCGAACATTGTGTTATTAATACTATGACAGAGAACACGCAGTATACGTCGCATGAATATGAGGATATTCACCTAATTTACGGTGAAGCTTGCTGTAATGCCAGAGCTGCTTAATGACTATGCAGAGCGATACGCCAATCGCCGGCATCCGGGTCGTGAAGTATTCGCCCGGACCCATAGAGAAATATATGAAGGTAAGTGATTTTTACACCTTTCTTGTTTGCTTGCTTGTTAACTATCATTTTTAATTTTTTTTAAGGTCGCATACCTGGAAGGCGTGGCGGCGAAACAGGACGTCCTGCAATGGTAGATGTTGAAGTTGTGTTAGAATAAGTGGAACTAGGTCCATCGACTTCAGTGAGAATGATGGAAAGACGGGCTGGAATACCAAAAACTACAGTTCACAAAGCTTTAAAAGACCATCGATTTCATCCCTACCACATTCAACGTGTTCAGGCTCTACAAGAAAGAGATTACCTGTCGAGGGTTAGATTTTGCCGTGAAATGTTGCGAATGCATGAATCAGACCCCAACTTTTTTAATAAAATAATTTGGAGCGATGAATCATCATACAAACGCGATGGTTATTTTAATTTACATAACCTTCACAGTTGGCAGATAGACAATCCTCACGAAATGAGAGAAGCTCGTTCGCAGTACCGGTACAAGATAAATTTAGGGTTCGGTATTTTTAATTGTCAGATATTGGGACCTGTGGAACTGCCGCCAACGCTCAACTCCCACAGTTATTTAAAGTTCCTTCAGGAACGGCTTCCACCCTACCCTTAAACCTGCGGCGAACACTATGGCTGCAAAATGTACCCGTCATCACTACGGGCATGAAGTAAGAGCTCATTTAGACGAAACTTATCCTCGCCGATGGACGATACGGGACAACCACGTGGCCCGCTCGATCGCCAGACCTGAATCCATTAGATTTCTTCTACTGGGGCTGTCTTAAGGACAAAATTTATTCAAAAACAATTCAAAACGAAGAGCGTTTGCGGGAACAAATAAATGGAGCTGCTGCTGAGATAGCCCAATTGAGTTTAAGATCTCTAAAAGCGTCTTTTCTTAAAAGGTACCGAGCTTGTATTAGAGTATAAGGTCGCCAATTTGAGCATATTTTATCAATAAATGAATAAATTTTTCTTCAAACAACTCATGTATATTTTATTTCACGTGAACCCATCATTCACAAAAAATATTGATAGATATAGCCCTTGTTATAGACTCTAGTCCGAATTCCGGTAAGTAACATAAAATAATGTCAGGAGGAGGTAATAATGTACATTGGACGGTAACAAGAGCAACTTAAATTTAAATCTATTAAATACATTCTAGCGTGCCTCAGTCCTTTGCCCACACAAGCGGCTAAAACTTGTTTCCCCTATTCGAAACAGTAAGAGTGGCACCTTTCTGAAATCTTTATTAAATGAGCAATTTTTTTATGTAATGTAAAGATAAAGCTTAGTACATTTTTTTCACCAGAGATAGTCAAAGTTGGGGAAGAAAATATCAAAAAGTTAAAAATCCCAAAATAGTCCTAATTTTATGATGGTTCCTTAATATATTTTAACTACATTGCATTTGAGTATGGAGAAGCAACTATCTGGAAGTATTTTACATAAAAAATTTACTAAGTATAGCCTGGTTTGTAGATGCAGTTAAAGAAAATTCATGAAAAGGCACGATTTTTTTAAAATTAAAAAAATGTAAGTATTTCAAAAACTGTAACACTTTTACCTGAAATTTTTTTGTTTACCAGAGAGCTCATCGCCCCACCTACCTTCCCCTAAAGTTTGGCAGGTTACTTCTGGGGCACCCTGTATATATATGAATATAAATGAAATAAGCTAACACGTGTGCGAAGATTTTTTTCTTTCTTCGGTGATATGATATGTCAATGTTTGGATTTTTCCGTGATTCCGGCTAATCATATACTTCTTCAAATAGTTATATCTCGGGTTCTGCGCATCGTAGAGACTTCACCTTAACGCTGCAGAAACGGGCTTAACATTTCTATATATAAGATGGTCAAGATTGTCTTAAAGCTAACTTAGCTATAACAGTTGAACTTTTTGAAGTTGATTTGCATAGTGAAGACCAGTAAATTAGGGTTCTAAAACTATGCCATCGTAATCCTTGTTTAATTCTCTATAAAAAACATGTTTCGAAAAATTGAGCGTTTTCAGAAACTATTTTTAAAATAATTTATTTTATGACGATATGGGCCCCTATTCTGAGTTACATTCGATCTTCGACTGTGGTCGAAAGTGCTGATCGAACGAATTTTCATTTGGTATTATGGCGCCCATTCGATGAAGAATAGCGCTATTATGAACTTCGCTCGTTTATGTTGTTCACAATAGTATATTTTTCACCGCTGAGAAGCTTTGATTACAAATCGAGCAAACTAAATAGTGTGCTTATACATATTTATGTAAATTTATGCAAATTAAAATGAAATTAAAAAGAAAGCAAGTTTATAACAACATGGTAAAAATTAGTACAACGAAGTTCTGGGGTTCAACGATTCTTCAGAGGATGAGAGTTTAGTGAACTGGCCAGGAGTAGGAAATGTTTAAGAGAGTTTAAGTGTAGTCTTTACAATATATTTTGACATGAAATATATTTAAGAAATCTGTCTACAGATTTACTAAAACTTCCGACTGTCTAAAAAAGGGTAATTCTCTAGGGTGGGGTAACAACCCCTAAAAAAGGTGCGGAAAAGTCGGGAGGGGTACCAAACGACGCGTTTCGGCCGCCCTAATAACAATCCGGAGGGGGGGAGATAATATTATTAACCATTTAAAAGTTATGAACAAAACACTTTTGTTAAATTTCGTTGTTTTCAATGGGCAATTACACCGACAAAGATTCACTAAATCACCTGTTCTCACTTTTTAAACACTATTAAAATATATAATTTAACTTATTTATTAAAGAAACACATAGTTTTATCAACCTAAGATAGATTATTTTGTTATTAAAAAGAAGTTGACAATCTTTGCCAGCTGAAACGCGAGATTCCAAAATAGCTATAGCTGCCACTGTATTAGTATTTCGTAATAATTCACTTTTCCTTATGAGATGTGTGCCCTGTTTAATGCTTTTCGGTATCTTCTTTCGTTTAATCAAAGAACGTAAATCTATAAACGTACCTATAATCTATAAATAATGAAAATTTTTAATAAAAAATCACGCGATTTTTTATTAAAAATTTTCGCCTGCGTCGTTTTTTCCATAAAAATCAATACTTCGATAAATAATGAAAATTTTTAATAAAAAATCGCGCGATTTTTTATTAAAAATTTTCGCCTGCAGCGCTTTTTCCATAAAAATCAATACTTCGCTTTTTCCATAAAAATTAATACTTCGATAAATAATAAAAAATTTTAATAAAAAATCGCGCGATGGTATAGCGAAATTTGCTATTATATTTTGGTTACAATATCTTATTTAGATGAAAGTAAAAAGAAGAAGAAGAAGAAGTGTATAGTGTAAACTGAGTATAATAGCGCAAATGAAATGTGAAATAAAGTGGCAATACCAGCGATTTGAGGTTATAATAATTTTAGCAGGCGCAAAGTTTGTTTACTCTGTTTTATTAACGAAATATATAAAATAAAAGTGAATAAATGATTTGGTTTGCATAAAATAATAACCGGAAACGTTTTAGTAGTGTTTTAAAAGTGGAAACTGGTGATTTAGTGCATTTTTGACGTGGTAATTGCTCATAGAAAACAACGAAATTTAACAAAAGTTTTTTGTTCATAACTTTTAAATGGTTTATAATATTATCTCCCCCCTCCGGATTGTTATTAGGGGGGCCGAAACGCGTCGTTTGGTACCCCTCCCGACTTTTCCGCACCTTTTTTAGGGGTTGTTACCCCACCCTAGAGAATTACCTAAAAAAGCGTTTGTGAGCCAAATCTATTTAAAATATTTTAAAACTATCCACAGCTCTATGATTTGTTCTCAGAGATCGTGCCAACTGAGTATTGGGATTTTCTTTCACAAGTAAAAGCAGTCTTTCGAAGCTTGTGTTTTGTAAAACTGCATGAAATTGATAAAAAATTGTTTAAAATTAGTGTCTACCCGCCAAAAAGTAAGAAAACAAATGAAAAATAATACATTTTTTACAATTTTCTAACACTTCGCTACACCATCGAAAGCAAAATTCTGTTCGACAGAAAATTCGATACTCAACGAAAATTTCGACACGGTTGCATAGCTCATAATACGAATTTCACTTTCGATCTTCGATAACCAGCGAAGATAGAAAATCGAATGCAACTCATAATAAGGGCCATGGTTTTTTTTGTGAGAGTCAACAATTTTTTTTAATTTTTTTCCGAAAACTTGTGATGAGATATACACCCCTATTGCGAATGTCGACTAGCAGTAGATAAACGACTATTAAGCGATTATCGATGCTATTGTGAGTGTCGCTTAGGCGCTCAATTAGCTACTGTGAATACTTTTTAATCGCTCATCCTTCTATTGCTGTGTTTAGTCGTTGGAGTATTTATGCGTTTATAAAATTTACATAAGAAAGTGGCACTATAATGGATAAAAAGTAAGTCAATTGTTCTGGAAGCTGTAAAAAGTTATGAAATATACATATTGTTAAGATTATCCTTGAAACCTTGAGGGATTTCCCAAATATCTTACGGCTTGTATCGCTGGATTGTTAAATAAATGCTAACGATGACCAAATTGTAGTACAATTAACTTTATTGTACAACAAACAATTTACAATGCTTGTTAATACAGTAAAAACACTTTACAATACTTGTTAAAGCAATAACAACGCTTTACTAAACTTGTTAACACAATTAAACTTATAGCTTGCTTATTCGCAACTCTTTTCTCTGCTCACTTTACTTGTAGCTTGCTGAATTGTATCTCCCTCACCTCGCTGTGGCGGCGCCCTTATATACCTGCTCTGGCACTTATGGCAACTCTCGAACGATCTGAAGTTCATCGCTCATTCTCTTTCTCTCGCTGTTCGCAGTGTTCATCCAACTGACGTTTCTCTTTGTGGAACATCCTACGTCATTCCTCGAACATTCTGCCTATTTCTCGTTGTTCGCTTTGCGTTGCCGCAGTATTC
The DNA here is from genome assembly GCF_013731165.1 of Rhagoletis pomonella. Lineage (NCBI taxonomy): Eukaryota > Metazoa > Arthropoda > Insecta > Diptera > Tephritidae > Rhagoletis > Rhagoletis pomonella. The sequence continues at coordinate 4,443 of NW_023464115.1, read as the reverse complement.
GCCACACTGCCCTCCACCTAAGTCTGATCGTCCCGATCAGACACACTTGCCGCTCCAACCGCTGCAAGACTTCCCAAGTGGACCACTTTCATCTTAGTCCTCGGTCTCCCCATTGTCTGGACTCGATGCACTGCGTCTTTCAGCCGTTTGTCAATCTTAAACGGATCTTTCCAGTCAAGTCTTTGCTTGGAGGTAAAGCCTTTCTTCTGCTGCGACATGTACAACCACAGTGCGTTACTGGACATTGCTTCCGGCTTATCTGCGGGAGTACACCATCTCACATGGTCGTGCTTCTGCCGGCCACTGGTGGTGACCAGACCATGTCTCTTCTCGTGGGCACCCTTTTCGCCAGATCTATGCCGCATCATCTGTCCATAACACCCAGACTCCCGCCTTCGTACTGCACTGCCTTTAGCACATCTTGCTATATCCGGATCCTTACGCTGAAGCTTCCGCCGTCGTTTCGTATCTCGCTCTTCCGTCGATGCTAACATCATTGCCCGGACATGTATAATCTCAACCTTGGCTTCCGGCTTAACTGCTCGCCTTTTCCGACCCCCTTTTTCGGGACACTTCAAAGCGCGCCTACTGCTTTCACAGCCGCTTCCATTTCTGGCCACCGGCGTACCACCATTGCAACGTGGTTCAGTTGCTTTCCTCCTGCCGGAAACACTGCCTGGCTCGCCATGACCACTTCCTTGTTGCGACCTCTTCTTCACTGAGCTGGCGGAACCGTCACGCTTTTCCTGTGTCGGTGAACCGCTTCCTTCTCCAGACGAAACCACTCCGTCTCCATCACTGCCAACCTCCGCCCAACTAATCGCTTCCGTTTCTGGTGGAATCTTCGACACTTCCTCTAAGACTAACCGTCTGCTGCAGCACTGGCTGTCGTAACCAACCCTAAGTGGCACTTTCCTGCGACGATCTGTCAGGATCATTCTCTGGAGGTCAATCTTTATGCCTTGGCCAAGTAAGAAATCCACCCCGATGATGACTTCATCCACAATGTCTGCCACTGTAACTTAGTGTACGAGGCCACATCGTCGATTATTACCTCGCATGGTACTTCTCCGAACACTTGGGTGCGTTCACCAGTTGCAGTCTGCAGTTTTGCTCCAGGTAGTGGCTTTACAAAAAAAGTGGCCATATCCGGTCGAATAATGGAATGTATCGCTCCAGTATCCACTGTCAGTACTCTCTCCTGCCCATTCACGCATCCACCAACAGTAAGGTTGCATGCTTTCCGGCCAATTTGTGAGACGGATATTATGAGCCCTTCAACTTCTGGAGCCAGCACGCGGCCCTTTCTGCTGGCTCGTTTCAGTTTAACGACTGATTGGAGTTGGCTTCGTCTCCTTCAGCCCTGCGTTTGCGTCCTGCTGAATTGTTGAGCACACTGGAACTTGCGCTGCAATCGCGGGCGAAGTGGCCCAGCTTTCCACATTTAAAATATCTGCCAGAGCCATTCTTTTTCTCGCCCAGCAGTTGGATAATCTTCTTCTGCATTTCATTTGTCTCGTCCGGTGTTTCCACTTCCACGCGATGTGCTTTGTAGGCTGGTCTACTTAGGAGCGCTGCCGTTTCACGTGTCTGGATTTTGTGAAATTGGACCCTTCGAACATTGTGTTATTAATACTATGACAGAGAACACGCAGTATACGTCGCATGAATATGAGGATATTCACCTAATTTACGGTGAAGCTTGCTGTAATGCCAGAGCTGCTTAATGACTATGCAGAGCGATACGCCAATCGCCGGCATCCGGGTCGTGAAGTATTCGCCCGGACCCATAGAGAAATATATGAAGGTAAGTGATTTTTACACCTTTCTTGTTTGCTTGCTTGTTAACTATCATTTTTAATTTTTTTTAAGGTCGCATACCTGGAAGGCGTGGCGGCGAAACAGGACGTCCTGCAATGGTAGATGTTGAAGTTGTGTTAGAATAAGTGGAACTAGGTCCATCGACTTCAGTGAGAATGATGGAAAGACGGGCTGGAATACCAAAAACTACAGTTCACAAAGCTTTAAAAGACCATCGATTTCATCCCTACCACATTCAACGTGTTCAGGCTCTACAAGAAAGAGATTACCTGTCGAGGGTTAGATTTTGCCGTGAAATGTTGCGAATGCATGAATCAGACCCCAACTTTTTTAATAAAATAATTTGGAGCGATGAATCATCATACAAACGCGATGGTTATTTTAATTTACATAACCTTCACAGTTGGCAGATAGACAATCCTCACGAAATGAGAGAAGCTCGTTCGCAGTACCGGTACAAGATAAATTTAGGGTTCGGTATTTTTAATTGTCAGATATTGGGACCTGTGGAACTGCCGCCAACGCTCAACTCCCACAGTTATTTAAAGTTCCTTCAGGAACGGCTTCCACCCTACCCTTAAACCTGCGGCGAACACTATGGCTGCAAAATGTACCCGTCATCACTACGGGCATGAAGTAAGAGCTCATTTAGACGAAACTTATCCTCGCCGATGGACGATACGGGACAACCACGTGGCCCGCTCGATCGCCAGACCTGAATCCATTAGATTTCTTCTACTGGGGCTGTCTTAAGGACAAAATTTATTCAAAAACAATTCAAAACGAAGAGCGTTTGCGGGAACAAATAAATGGAGCTGCTGCTGAGATAGCCCAATTGAGTTTAAGATCTCTAAAAGCGTCTTTTCTTAAAAGGTACCGAGCTTGTATTAGAGTATAAGGTCGCCAATTTGAGCATATTTTATCAATAAATGAATAAATTTTTCTTCAAACAACTCATGTATATTTTATTTCACGTGAACCCATCATTCACAAAAAATATTGATAGATATAGCCCTTGTTATAGACTCTAGTCCGAATTCCGGTAAGTAACATAAAATAATGTCAGGAGGAGGTAATAATGTACATTGGACGGTAACAAGAGCAACTTAAATTTAAATCTATTAAATACATTCTAGCGTGCCTCAGTCCTTTGCCCACACAAGCGGCTAAAACTTGTTTCCCCTATTCGAAACAGTAAGAGTGGCACCTTTCTGAAATCTTTATTAAATGAGCAATTTTTTTATGTAATGTAAAGATAAAGCTTAGTACATTTTTTTCACCAGAGATAGTCAAAGTTGGGGAAGAAAATATCAAAAAGTTAAAAATCCCAAAATAGTCCTAATTTTATGATGGTTCCTTAATATATTTTAACTACATTGCATTTGAGTATGGAGAAGCAACTATCTGGAAGTATTTTACATAAAAAATTTACTAAGTATAGCCTGGTTTGTAGATGCAGTTAAAGAAAATTCATGAAAAGGCACGATTTTTTTAAAATTAAAAAAATGTAAGTATTTCAAAAACTGTAACACTTTTACCTGAAATTTTTTTGTTTACCAGAGAGCTCATCGCCCCACCTACCTTCCCCTAAAGTTTGGCAGGTTACTTCTGGGGCACCCTGTATATATATGAATATAAATGAAATAAGCTAACACGTGTGCGAAGATTTTTTTCTTTCTTCGGTGATATGATATGTCAATGTTTGGATTTTTCCGTGATTCCGGCTAATCATATACTTCTTCAAATAGTTATATCTCGGGTTCTGCGCATCGTAGAGACTTCACCTTAACGCTGCAGAAACGGGCTTAACATTTCTATATATAAGATGGTCAAGATTGTCTTAAAGCTAACTTAGCTATAACAGTTGAACTTTTTGAAGTTGATTTGCATAGTGAAGACCAGTAAATTAGGGTTCTAAAACTATGCCATCGTAATCCTTGTTTAATTCTCTATAAAAAACATGTTTCGAAAAATTGAGCGTTTTCAGAAACTATTTTTAAAATAATTTATTTTATGACGATATGGGCCCCTATTCTGAGTTACATTCGATCTTCGACTGTGGTCGAAAGTGCTGATCGAACGAATTTTCATTTGGTATTATGGCGCCCATTCGATGAAGAATAGCGCTATTATGAACTTCGCTCGTTTATGTTGTTCACAATAGTATATTTTTCACCGCTGAGAAGCTTTGATTACAAATCGAGCAAACTAAATAGTGTGCTTATACATATTTATGTAAATTTATGCAAATTAAAATGAAATTAAAAAGAAAGCAAGTTTATAACAACATGGTAAAAATTAGTACAACGAAGTTCTGGGGTTCAACGATTCTTCAGAGGATGAGAGTTTAGTGAACTGGCCAGGAGTAGGAAATGTTTAAGAGAGTTTAAGTGTAGTCTTTACAATATATTTTGACATGAAATATATTTAAGAAATCTGTCTACAGATTTACTAAAACTTCCGACTGTCTAAAAAAGGGTAATTCTCTAGGGTGGGGTAACAACCCCTAAAAAAGGTGCGGAAAAGTCGGGAGGGGTACCAAACGACGCGTTTCGGCCGCCCTAATAACAATCCGGAGGGGGGGAGATAATATTATTAACCATTTAAAAGTTATGAACAAAA
>NW_023464114.1:0-11827 GCF_013731165.1 Rhagoletis pomonella | reverse complement strand
TTACCGTTATATGGGATGTGGGCGTGGTTATCGTCCGATTTTAAAAATTTTAGGCGATTTTGTATGCTGTACGAAGGCCGACAACTGTGCCAAGTTTGGTAGAAATTGGTACAGCGGTTACCAAGATATACACATGTAACCATAAGTGGGCGTGGCTACGCCCATTTTCCAAAAATGTATAATATTATTATTTTTTGTCAAAAAATTATTGTAAATACCAATTTTGAGTGATTTATCTTCAGTAGTTACTAAAATATCGCAGTTTTCGTATTTCTGGAAATTACCGTTATATGGGAAGTGGGCGTGGTTACAGTCCGATTTCGCCCATTTTCAATAGCAACCTACCTTGGATTAAGGGAAACCTACATACCAAATTTCGTTGAGATATCTCAATTTTTGCTCGAGTTATCGTGTACACGGACAGACGGACAGACGGACAGACGGACGGACAGACAGACATGGCTTAATCGATTTCTTTTTTTATCCTGATCATTTATGTATACATTTGTCTATATCTATCTCGATTCGTTTTGGCTGTTACAAACAACCGTTATGTGAACAAAATTAATATACCCTTGTGCACAAGTGCGCTCGGGTATAAAAACGATGGGATATCGGTAGGCATTTCCTTATCCTCCCTAAAAAGGGGTTCATATCAGACCAGACACACGCACACGCGGACAACAAAAGATAAATGTAATAGTAGTCGTGCTGGAGGTTCGCTTCTCAGCTCGTAAAGCAGCGGTCTCAGCAATAAAGGTAAAAAAATAAAAATAACTTTATAAATAAATAAAGCTGCATATACATATATATGTATAAGCATATAATCTCACATCTGTCTTCTGCCATAACGCTCGTCGCTTGCCTGTGGCAATTTGTTATTGTTTGTTGTTTCTTGTTTGCTTCACCTTTTAGAGCACGTGATAAATTTAACCCTGACATGGCATGGCATACGGCTTGCAACCCCAACCCCGGGCAAGCACTGAGGCGTAGAATATGTGCTGGAATGTGAATGGTTGTGCGCGTATTTGTGCGCTACATTTGTACGCGATACCAGCATCGAGGGAAGCAGCCGTGTTGCTTTTGAAACTGAGCACTGCTTCGTTTTTTTTCTTTTTGCTTTTTCGACCACTCAACTTTTCTTTTTTTTACTGCAACCATGGGATTCGCTTCGCCCACCCTCGTAGTCCCTGGCGCGCTTTTCATTTTTTCACCTTTTCGGCACAAGCACAAATTTCAACTTTTATCCAAAGCACTAACTAACCACTACATATTCCATTTAAATTATTTATTTGCCTTAACGAGTAATGTATTTCTCTTTCATTTTGGCGTTTCAATTGCCTACTTTTCGGCGTTGCAAGAGCTTAAGCTGCGAAGGCATTCACATTGTGTGTGTGTGTGTGTGTGTGTGTGCCTAGGTGTATGTTTGAATATTCAACTCTTTTTCACTTGTTTTCACTTTCGCTTAAAAATATATTTCCAAACTTATTTAAATTACGGTGTTTATTGCGTTGGAAAATGTTTACTCATGTACACTAGTTAGCTATTTATAACATAAAATAAACTAAATATAAAACAAAATTTTGAGTTAAAAACTTCAAACAAAGCTGTTTATGTGTGGTTATAATGTTAGTTTCAAAGCTTTCAGTAGCCAACCTTGAATAAGTTTTTTGACGTTTTGAACATAGCACACCGCTCTAGAAACTGTATATTTTTACTAACGGCCAATACTTTTTTCATACACATATATAAATTGAAAATGCACAAAAAAAAAATTATTCTTCCACTTTGTATAAATTTAGTTTTACATAGGCTTTGGAGGTATTTAATAACCCTGAACTTTGAGTTTATCCAACTTATTTATACATACATTTTGACTGGAAATTGGCCACATGAAGCATTGAAGCACTGGATAAAAAAAAATTAGGTCCCTATGTTTGGTTAGCATAGCGCTGTCTAGTTAAAAAAAATTAACTCTTTGCTTAGCGTAATGTTGTATATAACTTAAAAAGCCTATTTATAAAATGTCTTAGCCTGTTCTAAATCATTCAGCATTTTGAATTGGATTCGAGTTAAACTTTGTAGCTTTCATAAAAGTTTAACCCTTTAATGCAGCGAAGGACAGAGAGAGCTTTTACTCTGCGCGCGCCCTATAAAAAAAAAAATATATAAAAAGCCCGCGGGCAAGGCAGTGCCCATCACCGCTTAATGCCTTAAAATCTTTTTGGAGCTCTTCACAAAGCTTGAAGATAAAGCTTTTTTTGCTTTAAAAAGATTTATTCAAATTTTCACTCTTAAGCCTTTGAGCTGTCAAAGTTTATTCGTATCAAGTAAGATCAGAGCGAGCTTCTAAAATCTTCAAAAAGCCATTACCGAGAAATATGCATATGTTTTGGTCGTAACTGTTCAGAATGTAGGCTACACGTTTTTGAGGTATTTGGAAATAATGCTTTTGTGCTTTCCTTAATCGGTTTAGCAGCTAAAACATAAAATTTATTAACTCAAAGCTCTAGTCTTGCTACTGTAAGTTGAATTCACACCTGGATGGCAACTGGACACTGAAATTACTTAAAATATATTTACTTAAATACTTCTGAATTTGAGCTGTTAAAGCTCTTATTGATTGTAACAATTTTTTTGCTCTTAATTGCCTTAAATCAAAGTTAGCCACTTGCCATGCACGCGCGTCCATTTTTTTAAGCTGACCGGCTTAAAGTAAAAGCTTTTTTTTGGCCAACACTGCTCAAAAGCTTTTAACTTCATTTAAAAAATAACATTATATTTAATACAATTAATTTTTAAGCAAAAAACACAAACGAATTCCATTCCCATATAAAAATTTAGCAGTACCGTTAATTTTTTTTTCAATGAGGAAATTATCGGATCTAAACGAAATTGGTATGGGACCACCTCGGAGACACTACCTCTCCGATAGAAAAATAAAATATTGAAATCGCTTGCCGTGGTCCAAAGTTATGCGGTGACATACATAAAAAAAAAAATATATATATATATATATTCCGACGAATTGTTAGCCTTCTCCTTTTTTATAAAGTCGGTTAAAAAGTCGACTGATAATTCAATTAGTAGTTCTATGTAGTTACATTTTCCGCTAAAAAGTGCTGAAACTTTTCACAGTCCTATTTTAGCTTTAAAGAGCTTTCAAGCTTTTTGCTTTTTCAGTAATAGTTATTTTATGAAAAGCTTTCATAGAGCTTTTGAAATACTCAAATGACTCCAAACTAATTTTCAAAATCCTACTGTTTTCTCAAAAGCTCTTAAGCTCTTTGAAAGTACCTTACTACCAATTTCACAAAAGCAGTTTAATGGAAAAATTACTTTAATTTTTTGAATTTTATATTGAAATTGACAGAATATAAAAATCATTATCCATTTAGATTGCTGGTGAAACCGGCTGTTAGATTTCAATGTTTCTCAAAAGACTATTATATTTTTTCATTTCGAAGCTCTTGAATTTCTTTTTTAATTTCGTAAAGGAAACTAAACTTCGCATAAGCTATTAAAAAAAATACATATATTCATAAATATACATACACAGTTAGTGTTTATATGCATTTTTATTAAGACACAACTTTTCATAAGAAATCTCAAATCCGGACTCAGTAATTCGAATTTCTTCTACAATAAGGGCCCCAATTATAATCTAGACTCAAATCATCTTAAACTTAAACCCGAGTATAAAAAGTTGATTTGAATTATGTTTAGGAAATAGATGAGAGTATGGAAATCTCGAATGGTTTTATTTTCTTAGAGCAATAAATTTATCTCATTTTTTAATTAATGCCCAAATTAAAAACTAAATTAATTCTACGCCCTTTTCGAATTCTGCTGTGAAGTATGCATATATGTATATTTATACATACATATATTCATATTCATGCGATATAGATACTTTGTTAATGTGTCAAAAGTTAGAAATATGTAAGTGGCTTTTGCGTTGTGGTTTAGTTGACCAGACGGTACTTGATGGCGCGCAGTACAGGGTATTTGTCGCCAGTGCAAGAGCCGCGGAAGTCATCAAAGGACAAATCGAAAAGTGCTACGCCACCCAAATTGAATTGACGCACATAGCCAGCCTTCTCGGCCGCTGTGTCGGGGTCGTCATACGCCACCCACAAGCCATGACCGCTGCTCTTTTCATCTGTGCGATATGCGTAGTTTCCAGTACGTCTGGTCGGATCGGCTACCTTGGTAAGAGCCAGGTTGGCGCCCTTGCCATAGGCATTGTTGGTATTCGGCAGCAGTGCGCACACCTCCGGCCAACTGTAGAGACCCTTGATTTGTGTGTGAGGGCCAGCGGGTGCTTCATTTTCAACATTGGCCACCGGTGGTACGCCAGTGTCGCCGGAACCATCGGTCAGCTTCCAGGCGCGGCCGAAGGCGGGCACACCCACATTCAATTTGGAGGCTGGGCAATTGTTACGCAACCAATGTTGCACCTGGAAGTTGACATTAAATTGTGGATTACGTTCGGGCAGTTCGTACAGCGGTGCTGGCAAATCGGCCAGTTCAGGGTTGCGTTCCGGTGTGTAAAAGTCAAAGGCGGCTAAGTTGACGAAGTCCAGGTAGTTAACAATAGCCGGCACGTCGTAGAATACTGAAGAAAAAAATTATTAGAAATTGGCACACCCTAACCCACACATTGACCAAATTTTCTACTTACACGATGAGTTCACATTGGGCAACACTGTTGCCGACAGCAATAAATTATCGGGACGGAATTCATTCTTTACATCTCGCAGCAATGCAGTGAACTGTTCCTTATGCTCCTCAGATTTTTCATCGACAATGTGATCGCCACTGAAGACCTTTTTGAAACCCTTCCACAAACTGCCAATACCGCTGTGTACCTTTTTGGGCTTGTTCTTCGGGAATTGCCAGGCAATATCGAGACCATCGAAGCCGTAGGTCTTTACCAAAGCATAAACTGTGTTGAGGAAGCGCGTACGTCCAACCGGATTCTCCAGCAATTCCAAGTACTTGTTTGGTAAGTCTTTGGCGTCTTCGCCGGTCTCGATATCCTTATCACCGCCCAAGCCAAGCAGCACCTTCAATGCGGGGTATTTGCGCTTTAGGCGTGTAACCGTACGGTAAAGACCCTTGCCGAGATCCAAGTCTAAGTTCTGATTGAGTGAGACCGCTTTGTGGGAGTCACGTTCAATGCCCGCATAACCATAGACAAGATAGTCGCAGAACTGCAGGGCCGGTTCGAGGTCGTCAATTATAAGTTTGCCAAGTCCTGAAAGGCGAAAAAGAGAATGAAGATGTTTAAAATGTGTTTGAGAAGATTTTTCTTGGTATAAAGTTGTGTGTGTGTGTGTAAGCGTGTTGTGCCTAGCGGACTGTAACTGGCGCTTGCGAAATTTTTATTTTATGTTTATTGTGAAAAATGGATGTTAATACTTTCTTTGAAACCCCTTCGAATAATTTTCACTTGCTCATAAAAAATACTATTAATGTATGTACGTATGTTCATAAGTGAAGATTTCATTATTTTTGCTTGATGGTAGAACTACAAAGAGAGCTTTCACTATTCTTGTCGTATTGCTTAAGTTCTTTAATAAAATCGTTACAAAAAAATGTAGCGGCCTTATAAAATTAATGGTTTTAGATGAGGAATTATCAAAAAGAGATTTCACAACGTGCGTGCTTATAAAAAATGGTTAAAAAGCTAAAAAAAAGCTCTATCCGCAAACAAGTTAGTGCTTATACTGGATTTAGATGAGCTGTGGCGCCACTAAACAAAATGCATAGAAATTTTAAAGTAGCTCAAGCCAAAGCAAGGCTGCGCTCATCTGCGATTTATTTAAATGTAACTCGGGATATAGTCCACATGAAGAACTTTTTTAGGTTATAAATTTATTAAATTTTATGTATAGACCGGCAACGCATAAAAATTCACTCTGGCAAATACTGATATACTAGCTAGCACAAAATATAAGCTTTCGCTGATATTTGAGACACAGAAAAGTGTGTGCTGTTATATTGAGGAAATTAATTAAATACACACTTCTAAGCTCGATTTTTCGTGCTCGACAAGGGTTAAATATATATCGTTTATTGCGAATTTTCGCTCTGAGAACTATTTTTAAATTAATAATATTTTTCAGAATTTATAACATGTAAGGGTTTATTGGATTTGATGGTCTTTTTAGCATTTTATTTTATTGTATTTTTAGAGTTTTTTTTTTTGTAAAATATGCTTTGTAATCTTTTTTCAATATTTTTATTTTTTTCTATTTTTTCAATTGTGTATGTACTTTTGGCACTGTTCCATTAAATATGGTTTTTCTTTAGATGTTTTTATATTTTTTTATATTTAGTTTCCTCATTTCTTTGTTTGTTTTTTGATTTGGTTTTATTTTTTTAGTTAAATTGATTTTTCGTTTACTTTTTCTATTTGTATTTTTATTTTAAGTTTAATTTAGGTTATGTTTTTTGTTTTATTTTATTTAAAACTTTTTTTGTGTTTTTATATAATTTAACATGTAAATTTTTTTATTTAGATTTTCACTTTTTAATCTGCAGTGTATTTTTTAATCTTTTCCCTTTTACTTTATATTTTCTATACAAATATTTTTTCTTTTCTTTCTTTAATATTTTCATATATTTATTTATTTCTAATTAAATTTTGTAATACATATTTTTTAATAACATGTTATTTTCTGTTTAATTTTTCTATTTATTTTGGTTTAATTTAATTTTATTTTTATTTTTATATTTATATTTTTTTCTCTACTATAACTTTCATTTTCCACTTAATTTCAATTTCATTTGAACTACTCTGGGAATTACATATGCGCTCGTTAGTACCGTTTCATCCTCATTATCTACAGCTTAGCTTAATGTGCCGTAATCAACGCGTTTTGTTTAGCGATAATTTCACACAAGCTGTGCGTATTGTTTCTCATTAAAAACTTTGTATTACCAGTTCAATACTTATCAACCTTAATTAATAAGTATTTCTAAAATAAATTCAAAATTGTTTTCTTATCACTGCATATTTAGCTACATATATGTATATTAAACTTCTGGCTTCACTTTTTAACTCGTACACAGGCACTTTGTAAATTAAATATTTCAAATCAATTCAAGTCATTAGTACAACTATTATGCAATATCACTTTTTTAACGAGAAACTCTCACAACTTTTTCAAGTGAAAAAGCCCCACGCACACGGTATGCAAATACACTTATGCGAACCGGTTACTCACCCTCTTTGATGAAACTCGTTGAGTCATAGTAGCAAACCATATGTTTTTTAGGTCCAGCTGGTGATTGATTGCCCACTTTGTTGGCCAAAGTGCCGACAATGAAAAGTGAAAATACCAAAAGGATTTTCATTTTCAAAGCCCTACGCGGAACACTAACAACGACAAAAAAAGATAAGACGATACGCAGCACAATTACACGCACACAAATCTCAGCTGAGAAATAAGAAGAAGCCGCTAAGATGCGATCTTTACTAAGCTTCGTCCGAACTGAAACTGATCGTAATGCTGAGTTGAGGGCAGCCTGGAAGGCACACGGAATACCAAATCGCCAAAGCGATAATAATAGTAGAAAACAACAAAATAAACTTAATATATAATGTATGTATATGTACATATTTAAGTATGCGCGTATATTCAGGCAGTGGCAACAAGTATATGTACATATGTACATTAGACTGCAACACTCCCCATACAAAAAAAAACCATCGGTACTGATTTTCCACAGGATATATAAAATCTATTATATTTTAAGACTTGCACCAAAATATTTCGGAAAAATATTAAGATTTACGTGAGCTGAACCAATTTGAAAATACCTCCAAAAATGAAGTTTTTTATGAATAAAAATAGGTTTTTTAAGGTTTGTTTGAAAAAATTCACCTCCGACGACAAAACAGTTTAATCTTAAAAAATAACACAAAAAAATTCAACGGAATCATAATAATGAGATTTTTGATGAGCTTAAACTGTTTTGTCATCTGAGGGGATTTATTTTTATTTTTTTAATCGTTTAAGAAACTATTTTTATTCATAAAAAAGCCCATTTTTTGAGATATTTTCAAATCGGTCCAACTCACGTTAGTCTTAATATTTTTCCAAAATACTTTAATGAAAGTCTTCAAACATAATGAGTTTTGTAATTCCGGCGGAAACCAGCAACTTTTTTTGGTGATGCAGTCTAATGTACATACATATGTATATAAGCTAGACAATGGCAACGGTATTTGAAATCGAAAAGTCTCGGTTTCGTATGTGATCTCAAGCTCGTGGTCTGTGGTTGCGTTGGTGGTTTTATATTTAACTACTTATTCTTTTTTATATTTTTCGGTTTTACGCTCAGCATAGGCTAAGTAATTTTATATGTGTAAATTTTGTTAAAATTCCGCATATGTGCATATTCAAATTGATATTGGTTTTGTTGTGATTTTTGTTAAATCTTTTTCGTGTAGAGTTTCGCTTATCACTTTTAAGCTTGGTTTCTCATTTGTCTTTGTTATTTGGTTTGTCCAATAAATTAGCGAAGATTTGGGCACGTCATCGCTGCCAGACTGTTTATGCGAATTTCACTAACTTGATATTTTTTAAATGATACATGTTAATGGTGGAATGTGTTTACATACATATGTTGCATGGATTTTTGATATATTCATACATATATACATACATGAAACTTCATATACAAAAATATAGAAAAAATAACATACACCCTGTGTTCAGAATGTATCAAGCCAAAGCATTAGTCTCTTTTATTTATTAACTATAAATGATGAAAATGTCCAATATGCGCTATCATTGGTGAAATGCCGAATTAGAACTTAGTTGCAGAAATAAGCTATTTCCATAAATTTTAGTTTAGAAATAAGAGAGACAGGTGCTTTGGCTTGATGCAATTCTGAGCACAGCAGAAGTTATGTATCATATTCATATTAGTTCTGAGCCAAATTAAGTTTGACTAGCTTATGCTGCCTTTGCGGAAATGGTGTATTGTATCCGTGTGTACACACGTCTTTAAAAGTTAAAGAAACTTAGTACCATCCGAAAAGCGTGATGTAAGGTTAGTTTCATCGCTCTTCCAACAGAGGACTCTAGGTGTCAAAGAGTGGCTTTCCACAGCGAAAACCGGGATATAAACGAGATTTGTATAACTCCGAATGTTCATGTCGGCTTTCACTGTCCGATATGCATCCATACAGAAACCATAAGGTCATTGAAAATGTGTCCCTAAGCCCTCCTCATCAGTATACACATACACCTTTTCTGCCCTTAATAAACTCCTTAAGTCATCCGAAGATAACTTAGACGGAGTATTTTGGGAGTGCTCCGATAACAGACCGAAAATAAAGCTTTACGGTTTCTCAAAATGCTTTTTGTTTTATTTATAATTAATAAACATAACATATTATTTAGTAAAAATACAAATAAACAAGGAAAAATAATGAAATATATAAAAAATAATTTTTTATCTTGAAAAATCAGTCCTTTGAGGTTTGGAACCACTTTGTACTCGCATTCGCAACTGCCATAACCTCAATAGCTTCTTTTTTCCAGGCACATTAGAAAGCGGCGGAATAAGCTTGAGTGGATCAAACCAAGATAACAAAAAAACACTTCGACTCCCTTTTCATTCGAAATTCGAGGCGCGCCGCATTTGATTGCCTGGGTATATATGTATGTGTCACATTCTAGTACTAATTTAGTTATTGAAAACTTAATTTTATTGGTCTTAGGAGAAAAGCGTAAACCAATAAATTTAAGTAGGAAATGCCAATTGGAGCTGAAATTTTTTTTTTTATTGTTAAAGTATCTATTTTATATGAATTTATTGTACTGTATGTATGTACCTACACATGTATATATACTTCAATTTATTTTCACATACATATACAAACTCAAATGCATGTAAATAAGACTTCTCGTGAGTCTTTAATTAAGCTCATTCTCCACAAAAGCTATTATCACATTTCATGTGTGAATTCTAAGGTTTACACCAGCTTCTACTATAAACTGTATGTCACTTTTGTGCCCGTAATTATGGAAATACATATTCATATACTATTTATGTTTATGAGTAAGCGTGTGTATTTAGGCCATACTCCGTATGTACATAACCACCATAGTCTCGTCTTCGTCTTGCTGCTGATAATGCCATGTATATGTACGAATATCTCTACCGTGGCAAAGTGTCAACATTTATTATTTTGATATTTGACCCCAGCCACTGATTAGCGAAGACGATGTGTTTATTCTAATTGTTCGGTATGTTTGTACACTTCTTAATACCCTAAAGGAAAATTTTTGAATACAAACAAAAAGAATTTATTCTGTGCTATGTGTCCAATGACTTTTATCATTCCGGCTTGAAATTTATAGAGATCAATTGAGATTCATAAGACTCAGGCTATAATATGAATTTAGGTGGCTAAAGTAAATACTGCCGAATTGACAGTACAGTTTGCTAATCGGACGGTAATCGCAATGAGCATAGCGACTGCTGAGTGGAAGATCGACCTGTCTCGGAAGTCAGTTCGAAAAAATCTGGGTGCTAAATAACTATTCAATTAGGTAAAAGACATACATACATAACATACTATGTTATGTTAAGCGAAAAATTCAAAAAATTACAAGCTTTTTACATAATTAGATGTTTTGTATGCAGTTAGTTTTTTGAGTGTGCAGTTTTGTAGCTTTTTAAATTCTAGTTTAATACAGTACAACTAACGGTTGATTTTTGACAATATTTTTAAAACTGTTGCATTATAATAATTCAATATAAAAAAACTTGGAAGAGGGTTAAAACTACAGCAAGCCCCAATAAAATAACATAAGATAAAGTGATTTAAAATAAAACAAAATTAAATACATAAAATAAAATAATATGTAATGTAAAATGTAATTAAATTAAGTCTAACAAGTAAGAAAGCCTAAGTTCGGGCAGAGCCGAACATTAAATACCCGGCGCACGTATTAAATATATGTTTTTCACCTTACCGAAAGCTACGGCTATATGGTAAGCCGGGGCGTATCAATTTTGAGTAAATTAGAGTCCTTAGATTTCGAAATTTTGAAGTTTCAAGCAGTTCTGAAATTTACCGTTATATGAGAAGCGGCCGTTATTTTAGTCCGATTTCAATAATTTTCAACGGTTTGCTTATATGTGGCAAGCACAATAACCACACCGAGTTTGGTACAAATTGGTAGAACGGTTACTGAGATACATATATGTGATCATAAGTGGGCGGTGCCACGCCCATTTTCCAAAAATTTATCACAAACGTATTTCTTGGTAAAGAATTGTTGCAAGCATCAATTTTGAATAAATTAGCTTCAATATTTACTGATTTATCGAAGATTTTGTATTTCTCTAATTTACCGTTATATGGGATGTGGGCGTGGTTATCGTCCGATTTTAAAAATTTTAGGCGATTTTGTATGCTGTACGAAGGCCGACAACTGTGCCAAGTTTGGTAGAAATTGGTACAGCGGTTACCAAGATATACACATGTAACCATAAGTGGGCGTGGCTACGCCCATTTTCCAAAAATGTATAATATTATTATTTTTTGTCAAAAAATTATTGTAAATACCAATTTTGAGTGATTTATCTTCAGTAGTTACTAAAATATCGCAGTTTTCGTATTTCTGGAAATTACCGTTATATGGGAAGTGGGCGTGGTTACAGTCCGATTTCGCCCATTTTCAATAGCAACCTACCTTGGATTAAGGGAAACCTACATA
Source organism: Rhagoletis pomonella (assembly GCF_013731165.1). NCBI lineage: Eukaryota > Metazoa > Arthropoda > Insecta > Diptera > Tephritidae > Rhagoletis > Rhagoletis pomonella. The sequence continues at coordinate 77 of NW_023464114.1, read as the reverse complement.
CCAAATTTCGTTGAGATATCTCAATTTTTGCTCGAGTTATCGTGTACACGGACAGACGGACAGACGGACAGACGGAC
>NW_023464113.1:0-11831 GCF_013731165.1 Rhagoletis pomonella | reverse complement strand
TATGTGCATAGATACGTATGTGCATAGATACGTATGTGCATAGATACATATATATGTAAGTGTCCGCATATATTTTTTCTCGTCACTTGTTCTGTCGCTTCACTGCAGCAAAACCAAGTTGTGAGGAAAACCCTGACGATATGCGTAGAATTGAAACCATGGGTTCATATTAAATATATTTATGTATGCATGGACATATGTACATATTATGTTAAAATGTAGTTTCGATTTAAAAAAAATCGGATGAAGTTTTTCTTTCGCCATTCATACACCTCTAATTTCAGTATTTATTAAAAAAACTCAATGAAATTCAAAAACTCTATCTTGCATTTGGGTTTACTCAATACCAATTTGAGCTGTCGCAGTGTTATCAAAAAAAAAAGTTATCAATAGGTAGGTTCAGAAGGCGCAGCAGTTGAGCGCAACCGTTGCTAAACAAAAATCAGTGATCGTTATGCGTCTTTTGAACGACTTCATACATTAGCTGTCAAATTCAACTCTCAAAGGTACACACCAACATGTTGTCTCAAATGATCAGAAAAATATTACGATCATCTAACACGCAACTATTCAGTTGATCAGAAGTACGCAACAACGCGTTCAGAAGGTGCAATCGCACCAGTTACTGAGCTGTTTCGCCTTCTGAACGTGCCAAATGAAAATTCGTTTCTCTTGAAATCAAGTTATATGGCTGCGTATGTATGTACATATGTATGTACATATTCCGAAATTTTTTTTATTTGTAAAGGCTCTCAAGAAAAACTAAATATTCATATAAAATTACGCACAATAAATGGAAAATAAATTTTCTTCTATAAACAATTTCTTAAATCAGTATGCAGCTCTTAAGAAAAAAATGCTCGTACATCTCGTCGCTACCATGTCCAACTATCGAATGTGAAAATCGGCACTTTTCAAAATTTTGATTTGCCACTAATAATTTTATTTCGTATAGCAGCATTGCTTAAGTTATCGTTTTTGACAACTTATTTGTTGGTTAATGACTGCAAATAGTTTTATAGAAAATTAGAGACGAGAAATAATACTTTCATAAAAATTTAAGTACATACATAGATTTAAAAAGCTGCTTGAATACAAAAGTTTTATGAAAATGTCACATTAAACAACTGTCTACATCTACGTTATTTTTTATAAATAAGGCCGTAAACATTTCCTTACATCGTCGATTTCCATATTCCATTTTTACTCTTTCAATTTCACTGACCAGCGCTGCAAACGATATCAACTAGTAGGCTAACAACCAGAATTGAAATTTAATACGCAAGTACTTACCGTACTACAAGTATACAGAGAGTAGATTTGCTACTCCCTTTTGGCAGCAGCAAATATCTCTCGTACGCGATGAGGGAAAGTAGAGTACGTACTGTGGTGGAGTAATAGCAAGTACGTCAAGTATTTACTCTCTCAACGCCAAGTAGTGTATGTATGCGGAAAAAAAGTAACAATGTGTTGGGAGTAGAGTACAATGCAAGGAGTACTTATTGAATGAAATGCGGCAAATACAATTGCGCTGGACTCTAGTACATACCTTTCTGCCGCACACTTTAGTGGGAAAACGGATCGTCAAAGTATCCGGAAATGGAATCAGTAAACGGACAAAAATCCGCACTTCATCCACTTTTTTGTCCTTTTCCGGATCAGTTTTCGGATTTTTGCTGGCTGGGTATTTACACATGTACATATGTACATATATGTATATACGTATATGTTTATAGTTCTGAGGCGCAGCTTCTTAATTTTGATTATGAACAGGCATGGGCAGAGAACGAGCAGACGCTCAAAGAGAATAACCATCACGTGTGTTTATACAAGCAAGAGCGTAACGATGAGACCGCTCAGGATGCAAAATGATCCTGCAGGGAAACCGCGGACTAGTAAATCAAATTTCTAGTTCCGTACTAGGTCTTTACCGCCAAAATGGAACTAGTCCGATAGGAACTAGATCACCACCAGTCCAAAATCGGCGAAAAGTGGTACTTTTAAGGAACTAATTTTTTCAGTTTTTTTCACTAGAAATCTATATCTAAAGTGACGAATTTAGAAATGGTTCGGAACTACAGAAAAGGGATACAGAACGAACTAGATCCTATTTGTCAAATTTAGAACTATTTCGAAACTATCGAATAAAGGATGCAGCGGGGGGCTTGTTTACTTTACATACATATGTGTTCGGCGGCTTTTTTCGTTCAAATACGCTTATATTCTGCGCTTCGCAGATGCTTTTTCATAGCTTGGTAATACAAAACTAAAATTTGTGTTAACATTTCAACATCTTGGGACCGTCTGGAATCTAAGAAATAACAGCGAGCACCTCTGCAAACTCAGCTACAGCTAAAGGTATGTGAACGTACATTTCTTACAATCATTCAAACAAATTTAATTTCAAATTGATTTCTTCCAAATTCACATTTCTTCCAAAATAACTTAAAATCGCACACACGGAAGAACCAAAAAGATTGGTACTTTTTACTTTCATCTGTCGATTTTAGAACTGGTTCGGAACTATAGAATTTAGGACTAGTTCGGAACTATCGAAAAGGGATGCAGCGGGGGGGGCAATTGACGCTTACTAGAACATCGCCATGTTAAATTCGCCAGTTGCTTGCATGCAAAAGAGATTTATCGCGAACCAGTACTGGGTCTAAATGAACTAGAAGCGCACCAGTTCAGAACTAGAGATTTTCCCCACAGGGGAATTAGGCACACTAACACATTCTCACTTTTAGCGATCGCTTGTTTGTGGCAGTGCCCACCTCTGGTTATGAAGTTCTATACACAAATCAGAGTTCTATATATCAGATCATGCGGCGCCACTGAAAGGTCGACGATTTCATCAACTGATAATGAAGTTTTTCATGAAAATTATCATCTACTGTCTGGAAGCGACTTTAATATTTATTTTTCGTCAGTTGTTGTTGACTTTTTAATAAAATTAAACTCTAAGGGCCTTTTTCATAAAAAATAAAATGTATGAGAACGCCAATTTATAAAGCTCTTTAACCCTACTTTATTTTTTATGAATAAGGCCATACAAATTTAGATTAAGTAATAATTAAATAAATAATGTGAAATAAAATAAAATAAATCATAAAAAAAATTTGCAATCGCTCGAGTCGAGGATCGAACCTGGGTCCTACGGTATTGTAGTACATACAAAGCTCTCACCACTCGGCTAACATGGATGCCAAACTCGCCTACTGTGTTTGGTTATATGAGCAAACTTTGGCCGCTTTGGCCTATGTGGTCATCAAAAATTTCCCTGATTCGCTTCAGGACTTAATCTGGTTCAACTGCAGTTAATTCTCGAGATAATTCCAAATTAGCGAGTTGAACCGGATCAACGCTGATGTCTGTTTATGCTTTAAGAAACAGCAAGATATACACATACTTACAAAATTAAAATAAATTTTAACAGGTGTTTCAAAAAAAAATATAAGAATAGTTTTTTATTTGATTGTTGAAAAAGTTGTGATCGCGGGAGATCAGGCTATTCTGCAATTTGAGGATAATAGCAAAAGCAACGTACTTCAAGAATTCAAAAAGAAAGTAACCAGATTAGTCCAACTTCTGTTGTAATTCACGATTGAATAGCGCGATAAAATAATAACAGTGCTCATTGTGTTGTGTGGAAAGCTTTCACAGGGCAACACTGATATTGGTGCGGCAAATGTTAAAGCTGTTTTTGATAAACGTTTTTGTGCTGATTATGAATCCGTAAGTATAAATAATTGAGAAGCTCTAGCAAAGAAAGAAAACGTGATAAAACCTTTCCCTTAGGCTTAAATTAAAGCTATCCCTCCACCTTAACCTCATGGTCACGGAAAAAACTAAAATTTGTTTAAAGTCAGTTTTTACTGTTCAGTAAATGATTATAAGTGACCTTTGGGTTAAGATGCACGGATGGTATTTGTAGGGACAGTAGTCAAGAGTTCTAGCTTTAATTTAAGCCTAAATAGAAGGTTTTATCGCGTTTTCTTTTTTTTGCTAGAGCTTTTCAGATATTGCAAACACGCGATTCTTTGACTTCGTTTTTCTCAAAGTCTGGACCAGATCGAAACTTTATACTTACGGATTCGTAGTCAGCAAAAAAAAAAGTTTATTAAAACCAGCTATAACATTTATTGAACAATAAAAAAATATTGGAAATAAAAACATTTTGTTAAAATCAGTTTCTGCTGTTCAATAAATGACTATAAGTTACATGGGCGTAGCCAGGTAGGGGAACATTCAAGTTTTCAGTATATATGTATATAAAAACATTAACCTGAAATACTAAATTAATAATTATTAATTATAATTAACTTTCAAGTTTTCAGTATATATATATAAAATATTACCCTTAAATGTTAAATTAATAGTGTCGGCCTAAATTGCATTCTCGCTACGCCGGTGTTAAGTGATCTTTGGGTCAAGATGAAGGAATGGTATTTTCAGAGACAGTAGTCGAGAGTTCTAGCTTTAATTTAAACCTTTTGTTTACCTTTTGTTACCGTTATATAGGCGGATTTTGTTTATATTAACACCTATACCTGTGGTGTATTGGTAAGCAGTGCGCGCTTCCATTCCGAAGTGCCTGGGTTCAAACCGTGGTCAAAGCAACATCGAAAAAATATAAAGAAAAAAGTTTTTTTCTTAACAGCGGTCGCCCCTCGGCAGGCAATGGCAAACCTCAGAGTGTATTTCTGCCATGAAAAACAGCTTCTCACAAAAATACAGTCACCGTTCGGAGTCGTCGTAAAACTGTACTGTTTTGGAAATTCACTGGTTGGTAAGATTATCAGTGATTTAATTTTGGAACATCTCTTCTGGCCACCATAGTGAGTATATACTAGTTGAAAGTGAACTTTCACGAGCAATACATAAGTGATATACATATTATGTATCTTCTTTCATAGAAAACCCATTAGTAGCGCTTTAAATAAACCATTTAAGATGGCTTAATCTGTCATATTTTCGTTACTGATAACGTTTATCCTTCCATTGCTAAGGAGCCATTTAATTACTACTTTTTGTGCCTAAATGATAAGGTTCTTGACATACATATATACATATGTATGGTTCTCAATTGGGATGCGTAGATATTGGCAGAAGTAGACCCATTTCTTTTGGCCGAAATTGAACTATATTCATATATGGACGTGGACGACAAGTGGTTCTCGCAAGACGGCGCTTCGTAACAAACAGCGTCAGACAACTTCGTCGCCGCTTTGGTTTTTTATAATCTTATATACTCCAGTATCTTTTATTTTGACAGCGAAGTTTCTTCCGACGAAGTTTGCTCAGCAATTTGCAGTGCCGGATTTACACAAAATGCCGCCCTGTGCACCAAGAAATGTGCCGCCCTTATATCTTAGACTGGTGTGCGTGTGTAAGTGCATGCGCGCGTAGTTATAATACTAATACATGAAAATCGTATACTCAATATTTAACAGGTGTAATAAAAATCTGCAGGTATTTCGACATATTTATTGACGAATTATGTTAAACACATAATATTCATTCATTCCATCATATTCATTCATTTTTATACCCGAGCGCACTTGTGCAAAAGGGTATATTAATTTTGTTCACATAACGGTTGTTTGTCACAGCCAAAACGAATCGAGATAGATATAGACAAATGTATACATAAATGATCAGAATGAAAAGAGAAATCGATTAAGCCATCTGTCCGTCTGTCCGTCTGTTCGTCCGTCCGTGTACACGATAACTCGAGCAAAAATTGAGATATCTCAACGAAATTTTGTATGTAGGTTTCCATTTATCCAAGGTAGGTTGGTATTGAAAATGGACGAAATCGGACTGTAACCACGCCCACTTCCCATATAACGGTAATTTTCAGAAATACGAAAACTGCGATATTTTAGTAACTACTGGAGATTATTCACTCAAAATTGATATTTACAATAAGTTTAAGACGAAAAATAAGAATATTATAAATTTTCGGAAAATAGGCATAGCCACGCCCACTTATGCTTACATGTTTATATCTTAGTAACCGCTGCACCAGTTTCTTCCAAACTTGGCACAGTTGTTGGCCTTCGCACAACATACCAAATGGCCGAAAATTTTTAAAATCGGACAATAACCACGCCCACATCCCATATAACGGTAATTTAGAGAAATACAAAATCTTCGATAAATCAGTAAATATTAAAGCTAATTTATTCAAAATTGATGCTTGCAACAACTCTTAACCAAGAAATACGTTTGTGATAAAATTTTGGAAAATGGGCGTGGCATACATATATGTATCTCGGTAACCGTTCTACCAATTTGTACCAAACTCAGTATGGTTATTGTGCTTGCCACATAAAAGCAAAACGTTAAAAATTATTGAAAGTGGACCAAAATTGAGGCCGCTTTTCATATAACGGTAAATTTCAGAACTGCTTGAAACTTCAAAATTTCGAAGTCTAAGGACGCTAGTTTACTTAAAATTTATACACCCCGGCTTATCATGTAGTGGTAGCTTTCGGAAAGGTGGAAAACATATATTTAATACGTGCGCCGGGTATTTAGTGTTCGGCTCCGCCCGAACTTAGACTTTCTTACATGTTTTTTCTGGAGATTTTGAAGTTGAGTTACAAGTTTAGTGCTTAGAAAACGTGACATATCGCAAAGTATATAATATTATATTATAAATGACAGTATTCAATGCAATTCAGAAAACAGGGCACCTCACGGAATTATTATTATTTTTTTTCGATTGAACAAGATAAAAAAATTAAATGACTGCTATATCGCAATTGAGTTTCCGTACATCATTTCAAATGCAAACACGTCTGGGTTTTCGTACTGCAAACTGATGTATCAAATCATCACAATCCAAGCGTTCGAGTAAATCTGACTCAATACATAGAAGGGCCAGACTATTCAAGCGGTTTTGAGTCATAGTTGATCGCAAATAATTTTTCACCCTCTTTAAACATGAAAATGAACGTTCGGCGCTTCAATTTGTCGACGCTAATGTGTTAAACATCCGATATGCTATCTCCACATTTGGAAACTCAGTGTATAGCTCGTTTGTCCGCAGCAGTTTTAGAAGGTCAGATGGCGAGTGACGTTCTATTTTTTGCTCAGAACAGTATGCGTGAAAGTGAATCATCTCATCATCGAACGAATCCTCGAGATCTGATGTATAAGTTTTTCTTAGATGTTCAGACCTTTCACAAATTTCACTAGAATCTAATGCCAAAATCAGTAATAACAGAGAATTTTTCGTTTATTTTGGCATCTTTTTCTTAATTCAGAATCGATGCTGTCGAGGATAACATTGAAAGTATTCACTCGAAAACTATCGCTGCCTGACAACTGAACTTCCCCATCTCGTGATTCGTCAGCCTGAAACTTTCTTTTTCTTCTTCTGGACACAGTCGTCTGATATTCTTGACTCTCCGAAATGTACAACGACTTTAATCAGTCCACGATAGTCGTTTATGACGTCAGTCATGCTGCTGATATCAACTTTTTGTAATCTTTTACTCACAGCGTGATATCGTGAAAGTCAAAAATGCCAAAGAATCCGCATCAATGTTGTCTCGAGTCTCTCTAGTTGGATCCGCAGCCCTCTAGCCCTTATTATTCATTTCCATACGAATATGTATTTATATATTTTCCAATGAATGGTACAAAAATTCTATTTAAACCCATTATACCAGGGACAAAGATCCCATTGGATCATATTGGTACATACATTCCAATGAGATTTTTATACTTAGTTCAATGGGTTTCTATGGAATTCATTTATCAGCGTAGTTATCGAATAGCGCATGTCATTTCGAAATACACAATGATATAGTAATGACGCCGTCCTTTATTACGATTCGAAATAACAAAAACCAAACCATGTTTCTGCACGAATATCTGAATATCAAATAGTTTCCAAAGATATTTATGAAAGATTCACTCAGAAAATCGGGAATTTGTATTTACTAAATATTTGTGTGCATTCTGCTAACGAAAAACGCGAGATGATTGGAAATTTTGATTGAATATTTGCTGATCGAATGATTACTTGTACAAACACAACAACATCATTGTTAGACACGATGGAAGTATAGATTTGATAATAAACAAAGAATTCGTTAACTTTCCATTACAATCAGCGAGTAATGTATGGTTTAATGGTTTCATCCATCATGAGCTCCAGTGGTCGAGTGGTAATGTCGGCGGTATTTCACCTGAAGGTGCCGGGTTCAATACCCGTCTTCCCAAATTTTTATTTTTTTTTCTTAATTTTCAACAAAATTTTGTATACTAGAAATTGTTTATTGACTTTATACTAAATCGTTTATTGAAATTGTTTATACTTATTCGCGGACATAGCTGTAAATGAATTTTATGTTAAATGTTATGTTCGCATAAATTTAACATAAATTAAGTCTACACTGTACACATGTTCTATCAGTAAGTAAATCAATTTAAACAATAATCAGTCGGTAATCAATCAATTTTATTGGATATAATCTAACATATTCTCTGGAGAATATATTGTATTAAAAAAAAAAATTCCGGATTTTTGTGTCCCACATTTTGCCGCCCTTCTGGAATCTGCCGCCCTGTGCGCAGGCATCGAAAGCACACTTGTAAATCCCCCACTGGCAATTTGATTCTGTTAACACCTTAAGACGGAAAAATATCGCTGTGTAGAAAACATAATAAATTTTGTAGAGTGTTTTCGCCTATAAAACGATATTTTTTTTAAATATCGATCCTGTAAACGATAAGCAAACCGTCAGTGATATTAGCAGCGATTCGCAAATTTTCAATTGTTTTTAATTAAGTAATAATATTTCCTGCCAAATTGGGGAATAGAACATTTCGCAATTTTGAGCAGGATAATTTTCACAGCAAGACGGATTTTTTTTTATCGATAGGCAATTATTTAAGGGTACACTGAAAAATAGTGCCAGATTGACTGGGCTCGATATAATTAAATGAAAGAAAATTATTATTATTAAGTATATAAAGTTAAATGAAACATGAAAAAAAACCAATTTAGGTTCCTACAACCCCTCTGGTGCCCTCTCTCTTTCAAATCTATAATCACAGGATATGAACAAATGTTTATATTTCGTGTATTTATGGAATTTTAACTTGGAAGCACTAGAGGCATAGACATATCGCACACCGTCTTCAAAAGAGTCACAACTCAAAATTTTGCATTTTTGAAATTATGTACTAAAAATTTATACAGAGCTTTTATTTACCTTTCAGCAAAAGCTGGAGCAAATTTTTGTTATAATTTCTTAAATAACCTAAGGTAAAGTCGCCCTTGCCCATATGATTAGCATGTGCTAAGAAATAGTTATTCGCATTTTCTAACGAACTTATTATTTAGAGTTGTGACTCTTTTGAAGACGGTGTGCGATATGTACATATAAGTGTTGCCACACATGGGCTTTTCCTACCAAAACTGGTAGGTTTTTTTTCCATTTCGTAGGTTGGTAGGCTATATTGGATTTTGGTAGGTTTCGTGACAATGAGTAATAGTTACTTGCGAAAAATAGAAAATATGTATCTCCAAACATTTTAGCAGCCTTGTTTACACGAATATTTCACCGGTGCCTTCGTATAACGGCGACGGCAAACATGAATATATACCTGATTCGCAAGTAAAAACGTGTACCCTTATTATTGGCGTTCTTGGACCAAGACTTCAGAAAAGTCTTCCAATAGGCTCGTACCCAGCCATGTTCCAGGGACAGGTCTTTGCAATCGAAGTCTGTGTTCGCGAATGTCTTCGTAGAAGCACAAATGGGGCCAGAATAAATATCGTGTCGGATAGTCAGGCAGTGTTAAAGGCCTTAGACTTTTTTTTTTAACTGCACCAAGACTTGTGCGTCTTGAACCACCTGGGAGCCCACTATAGCATAACACTGGGGTGGGTTCCGGCACATGAAGGGTTTGAAGCCAACAAAAGGTCTGACCGTCTCGCAAAGCGTGGAACCGAAATGCGCTTGCATTATCCCGAGCCATTTTGCGGTACATTTAAAAAATACACTGCAGAACTACTTAGGAGCTAAGAAGAATCTCAGATTGCTGCCCACTGGCGGAAGGAAAAATAACACCGGCCAACAAAAAAATTTTTTTCTTTGCGTTTCTGTTCTCATGCTTAGATTCTCATTCCAAATATTAAAAAATACTTGAATTTTTATTTTAGTTTAGATAGCTTTTGTCTGATTTACGTCGATAAGTATAAGAAAAACGAAAAATATTCACTTTTAGACATTAATTTCTTGTTATTTAACATTTATATGTTATTGTTTATCACAAATCTTAAATAAAAAAGACTCTGATATCCAGCAAAAATTTTTCTAATCGTAATTTAAAGTAAAATTATAAAAAAAATATAAAAATTAGTGATTTTTCCAGAAAAATTGAAAAATTGCTCTAGTTTTTACAAAAGCAAACTTTGATAAAAAACCACAATTTTTTCCCTTATTTTTAGCGTAGGAGAAACTAAAATTTAACATGTAGAAGTCGACCCAATCGTGTTGACTGGCGTAATAAGACAACCATAGAGATTTATAACTCCTCCCAGGACTCCTTGTACTCCCAAGACTCCTTGTACTTGGAAGTCTTACAGCACAGAGACGGACTGTAGGTTTTGTGGGCTGGTGAAGGAAATTCCAGAGTATATTCTGTACCTGCTCACGAGACATGAATCGTCGACTGATACACTTTGGAGAACGATTTTCTTCTCCATATGAAATTTGGAATATGGCACCGCCCAAAGTGCTTAGATTTTTCAGTAGCCTAAGGTTGCAGTGATTACAATAGATCGTCTTAGGTCGCATAAGTCTTTGCGGTAAAATTAATTGTTATACGCAGTTAATTTATTTTTATTGTACTAGCTGTGTCTTGGTTTTACTAAATGTTAAGTTATCTACATTTTTAATAAACTTGACTTTGAACAAAAATATTAAAAACTTAAAAAAATGTTTGGTAGGTTTTGGTGGATTTTGGTAAACAAAAAATTTGTCTGTGGCAACACTGGTACATATGTATGTACATACATACAGCCCATACATACCCTGCAGTAAATCGCACTAGTTCAGAACTATCGCAGAACTAGCTCTTTAAGAGGCGGTACTGGTTCTCGATCTATCCCAACGCAATGCTTTCAACTGTCTCGTTTTACATGGCGATGTCCTACGAAGTGGAAATTGCCACCTCTGCAGAACTTTCGAACTAGTTCTGAACTGGTTCCATTTTCGACAGTTCTGGGACAATAAGTTTTTTATGAGAAAAATTTTAAAACTAGATTACCGGATACTTTTCCTTTTCTGAGCTGTTTCCATTTTGGACAGATCTGCGAAAATTAGATTTTTATAAAAAAAATTTGATTATTCGATTTTTTGATATTTTTTCATTTTTTCTGTTCTTTTACAGATTGTATTTAATTTAATTTTCTTTATTTTTATTTTATTTATATTAAATTTGATCATTTTCTCTTCAATTTTTAATCGGCACTCAACAATTTAAATTTATTAAATCTGAAAATCAAAACTGCCTCCACCGCGTTTTGAACCCGCGACCAACGATATTAGAGTCGGAGGTCTTCCCGCTGAGCTATTTTAGTATTGTACGAGAAGTAAGAATTTACTTACCCTGTGGGGAAAATCTCTAGTTCTGAACTGGTGCGCTTCTAGTACATTTAGACCCAGTACTGGTTCGCGATAAATCTCTTTTGCATACAAGCAACTGGCGAATTTAACATGGCGATGTCCTAGGAAGTGTCAATTGCCCCCCGCTGCACCCCATTTTCGATAGTTCTGAACTAGTCCTAAATTCTATAGTTCCGA
>NW_023464112.1:10287-11832 GCF_013731165.1 Rhagoletis pomonella | reverse complement strand
AACTCATCGGAAGCCGGTTCATCGCTTGCCAGTAGCGCCGTTGCTGAAGCAGCAGCTCGCAATGTACGTGTTAAAGTTAAGCAGCGTGCAAATTTGCTGGCACGGTTGCAATCTTGGCACATTGGCATCGACGGCCCTCAGCCACTGCGCCAGCTGGAAGTCAAATTGGCCTTAGTGGAGCGCCACTACAACGCACTTGAAGAACTGCAAACTCAACTGGAGATGCTTGATGAGTCGCAGCTAGAGGAAGACCATCGGGCGGCCTTTGAACAGTCGTATATCCAAGCAAAGGCAGCACTCACCGACCGCATGGCCACACTACAAGCCATGGAAAGTCCGCAGCAGTTCAGCAGCACGCATATTTTCAACGAGCGCAAACAATCTGGCCGCATTAACTTGCCAAAACTTCAATTGACGCGCTTCAGCGGAGAACAGCGTGATCGGTTGGACTTTTACAACGTTTTTTCAACTCTCGTCCACAACAACAAAGATCTGTCCGATGTTGAAAAATTCCAGTATCTGCGTTCGTGCTTAACAGACAAGGCATCGCGGCTGATTCAGTCACTCGAGGTGACCAGTGTCAATTATAAGGTTGCGTTGGAACTTATTGTTGCTCGGTTCAACAACAGCCGCCTCATTTTTCAAGCGCACATGCAGCAGATTTGTGACATCCCACCACTATCGTCAGCGACAGTACCAGCCCTTCGTAATTTCATCGACATCGTTAACGTAAATCTTCGCGCAATGCAGTCATTGGCCACAGCCCAGCAAATAGGTGATGGAATTTTGTTGTACATAGTGTCGAAAAAGCTAGATGCACCCACGCTTACACGGTGGGAAGAGGAGGTATCCGCCAAGTGGAATCCCTCTCAGTCATCACAACTTCGGATGCCAACATGGGCCGATCTCGCCACATTCTTAGAAAGCCGTTGCCAGACTTTCAACATGCTGGAGGCAACTCAATGTGTCAAGACTCTATCCACTAAAAAACCACTACCGAAGAAGAATCAGCACGCCTTTGTAACCACAGAAGCTACAACAAAATGTGTTCTATGCGATGCCAGCCCATACCACAGTCCATTCAACTGCGAGCCATTCATGAAGATGGACCCTGTCGAGCGATATCTTCGAGCAAAACGGCTGCATTTATGTCTTAACTGCCTTGGTAGGAACCATTGCTCTAGTGCATGCCCGTCTCATCGTAGATGCCAGCACTCCAAGGTGAGTCACCATACTTTACTGCATAGGACATACGGCGAAGATAAGTCAGCAAACAACAAAAATGCAGACAGCAAACAAACAGCGCTTCAAGCCGTCAAATGCACAGGCGAAGTCATTCTCGCCACCGCCCTCGTTCGGCTATTCAATTCCGCGGGCTCCTCAGTCATCGCTCGTGTTCTGCTAGACTCGGGCTCGCAGCTAAACTTCGTAACAGAACACATTGCGCAGCATCTTCGCCTACCTCGTTCCAAGCGTAGTATCGAGGTAATAGGCATCGGCACAGCTACAACAAAAACTCAGCAGATGTGTTCTGTAGAGCTGAAG
>NW_023464112.1:7367-10187 GCF_013731165.1 Rhagoletis pomonella | reverse complement strand
TGCTTAACAGACAAGGCATCGCGGCTGATTCAGTCACTCGAGGTGACCAGTGTCAATTATAAGGTTGCGTTGGAACTTATTGTTGCTCGGTTCAACAACAGCCGCCTCATTTTTCAAGCGCACATGCAGCAGATTTGTGACATCCCACCACTATCGTCAGCGACAGTACCAGCCCTTCGTAATTTCATCGACATCGTTAACGTAAATCTTCGCGCAATGCAGTCATTGGCCACAGCCCAGCAAATAGGTGATGGAATTTTGTTGTACATAGTGTCGAAAAAGCTAGATGCACCCACGTTCACACGGTGGGAAGAGGAGGTATCCGCCAAGTGGAATCCCTCTCAGTCATCACAACTGCGGATGCCAACATGGGCCGATCTCGCCACATTCTTAGAAAGCCGTTGCCAAACTTTCAACATACTGGAGGCAACTCAATGTGTCAAGACTCTATCCACTAAAAAACCACTACCGAAGAAGAATCAGCACGCCTTTGTAACCACAGCAGCTACAACAAAATGTGTACTATGCGATGCCAGCCCATACCACAGTCCATTCAACTGCGAGCCATTCATGAAGATGGACCCTGTCGAGCGATATCTTCGAGCAAAACGGCTGCATTTATGTCTTAACTGCCTTGGTAGGAACCATTACTCTAGTGCATGCCCGTCTCTTCGTAGATGCCAGCACTGCAAGGTGAGTCACCATACTTTACTGCATAGGACATACGGCGAAGATAAGTCAGCAAACAACAAAAATGCAGACAGCAAACAAACAGCGCTTCAAGCCGTCAAATGCACAGGCGAAGTCATTCTCGCCACCGCCCTCGTTCGGCTACTCAATTCCGCGGGCTCCTCAGTCATCGCTCGTGTTCTGCTAGACTCGGGCTCGCAGCTAAACTTCGTAACAGAACACATTGCGCAGCATCTTCGCCTACCTCGTTCCAAGCGTAGTATCGAGGTAATAGGCATCGGCACAGCTACAACAAAAACTCAGCAGATGTGTTCTGTAGAGCTGAAGTCACTTCACACCGCTTTTGCTACGAGCATCGAAGCTATGATTCTGCCATCAATAACGTCACATCAGCCAGCCAATCACATAAACTTCGACTCATGGAAATTTCCAAGAAACATCACACTACCTGATAGCACATTTCACAAACCTGGTGGCATTGATTGCCTCATTGGTGCAGGCATGTTTTTCGACCTTTTGCTGGTGGGCCAGATCAAGCTTCCCAACACCTCTTCTGTACTCCAAAAAAACTAAGCTGGGATGGATTGTGTCTGGAATAGCCCCGCCATTATCGTCTTCGTCACCATCATCATTGCATACAGCCTCGTCGTTACCGTTTTCGTTGTACAAATCATTCATAGCTGTTTGCAATCATCCTCAACTTGATCATCTGCTCGAAAAATTCTGGACTCTCGAAAGCTACAACGAGTCTTCAAGGTTTTTGTCAGCGGAAGAAAGGGCCTGCGAGAAGTTTTTTCGAAGCCACAACCACACGATGCCCTGTCACCAATAAATTCATCGTGCGCTTGCCATTAAAGGAAGATCCACAGACGCTAGGCCATTCATACGAGACTGCCCTTAAAAGGTTGCTCGGTCTAGAGTATAAATTCGCACGCAGTCCGTCGTTGTTGAAGCAATATTCTGACTTCATGGGTGAGTACGAGTCCATGAAACACATGACTGAACTTGAGAGCAACACGAAAGGGCGCTACTTCATTCCGCATCACTGTGTGATGAGAGCAGACAGTAGCACCACGAAGTTTCGCGTCGTCTTTGATGCATCGTGCCGTACAACGTCGGGAAAGAGCTTAAACGAAATACTTCGTGTTGGTCCCACTCTGCAGGACGACATCTTTACCATACTAATTCGCTTTCGTAGTCATAAATATGTGCTCATGGCCGACATCGCCAAGATGTACCGTCAGGTACTAGTGCACGAAGCTGATACGCCTTGGCAGTGCATAGTGTGGAGAAGCTCACCCGAAATCCAACCGAAGGTGTACAAACTTCAAACGGTAACTTATGGCACCAGCTGCGCGCCATACCTGGCGACTAAATGCCTACTTCAACTTGCCAGAGATGAGTCTTCCCGCTTTCCAATTGGGGCTGCCGTCACACTGAAGGACTTTTATGTCGACAACTTAATGACTGGTGCGTCAACGGTCAACGAAGTTATCGCCATAAAACAACAAGTCACGTCGCTCCTCAGCAGTGGTGGTTTCCCGCTACGCAAATTTGCGTCGAACCATATGCACGTCATAGAGGACGTACCCCAAGAAGACAGGGAAAAGAGCGTAAAACTGGGCGATTCCGAATACGTGAAAACTCTTGGGTTAAAATGGTCACCAGTAGAAGATATTTTTATCTTCAGCTACAACAATCGTTCGTCGCAGTCGAAGGCAACCAAGAGGTCCATATTGTCGCAAATAGCCAGCTTTTTTTGATCCGCTTGGTCTTCTCAACCCTCTTATCGTCTCGTGCAAACTACTGATGCAACAATTGTGGGAGCTTAAACTAGACTGGGATGAAAGCGTGCCACAAGATGTCTACACTCAATGGCGTAACTTCCATCAACAACTAAATCGGATCGACAACATTCAGATTCCAAGGTACGTTCCAATTAACGCTACTTCTGAAATCCATGCCTTTGCAGATGCTAGCTCGAGGGCTTACGGCGCTTGCATTTACATGGTTACCCGCTCCTCTCGAGAAGCAGTGTCATCGTTGGTGTGTGCCAAGTCCCGTGTGGCGCCTAAGAAAGAACTGAGTTTACCCCGCTTGGAACTGTGCGCTACAATGCTGCTAGCAGAA
>NW_023464112.1:5252-7267 GCF_013731165.1 Rhagoletis pomonella | reverse complement strand
GCACAGCTACAACAAAAACTCAGCAGATGTGTTCTGTAGAGCTGAAGCCACTTCACACCGCCTTTGCTACGAGCATCGAAGCTATGATTCTGCCATCAATAACGTCACATCAGCCAGCCAATCACATAAACTTCGACTCATGGAAATTTCCAAGAAACATCACACTAGCTGATAGCACATTTCACAAACCTGGTGGCATTGATTGCCTCATTGGTGCAGGCATGTTTTTCGACCTTTTGCTGGTGGGCCAGATGAAGCTTCCCAACACCTCTTCTGTACTCCAAAAAACTAAGCTGGGATGGATTGTGTCTGGAATAGCCCCGCCATTATCGTCTTCGTCACCATCATCATTGCATACAGCCTCGTCGTTACCGTTTTCGTTGTACAAATCATTCATAGCTGTTAGCAATCATCCTCAACTTGATCATCTGCTCGAAAAATTCTGGACTCTCGAAAGCTACAACGAGTCTTCAAGGTTTTTGTGAGCGGAAGAAAGGGCCTGCGAGAAGTTTTTCGAAGCCACAACCACACGATGCCCTGTCACCAATAAATTCATCGTGCGCTTGCCATTAAAGGAAGATCCACAGACGCTAGGCCATTCATACGAGACTGCCCTTAAAAGGTTGCTCGGTCTAGAGTATAAATTCGCACGCAATCCGTCGTTGTTGAAGCAATATTATGACTTCATGGGTGAGTACGAGTCCATGAAACACATGACTGAACTTGAGAGCAACACGAAAGGGCGCTACTTCATCCCGCATCACTGTGTGATGAGAGCAGACAGTAGCACCACGAAGTTTCGCGTCGTCTTTGATGCATCGTGCCGTACAACGTCGGGAAAGAGCTTAAACGAAATACTTCGTGTTGGTCCCACTCTGCAGGACGACATCTTTACCATACTAATTCGCTTTCGTAGTCATAAATATGTGCTCATGGCCGACATCGCCAAGATGTACCGTCAGGTACTAGTGCACGAAGCTGATACGCCTTGGCAGTGCATAGTGTGGAGAAGCTCACCCGAAATCCAACCGAAGGTGTACAAACTTCAAACGGTAACTTATGGCACCAGCTGCGCGCCATACCTGGCGACTAAATGCCTACTTCAACTTGCCAGAGATGAGTCTTCCCGCTTTCCAATTGGGGCTGCCGTCACACTGAAGGACTTTTATGTCGACAACTTAATGACTGGTGCGTCAACGGTCAACGAAGTTATCGCCATAAAACAACAAGTCACGTCGCTCCTCAGCAGTGGTGGTTTCCCGCTACGCAAATTTGCGTCGAACCATATGCGCGTCATAGAGGACGTACCCCAAGAAGACAGGGAAAAGAGCGTAAAACTGGGCGATTCCGAATACGTGAAAACTCTTGGGTTAAAATGGTCACCAGTAGAAGATATTTTTATCTTCAGCTACAACAATCGTTCGTCGCAGTCGAAGGCAACCAAGAGGTCCATATTGTCGCAAATAGCCAGCTTTTTTGATCCGCTTGGTCTTCTCAACCCTCTTATCGTCTCGTGCAAACTACTCATGCAACAATTGTGGGAGCTTAAACTAGACTGGGATGAAAGCGTGCCACAAGATGTCTACACTCAATGGCGTAACTTCCATCAACAACTAAATCGGATCGACAACATTCAGATTCCAAGGTAATGAGTTTACCCCGCTTGGAACTGTGCGCTACAATGCTGCTAGCAGAACTCCTTCAATCTGTGGTGAACATATTCACAATTGAGTCAGAG
Source organism: Rhagoletis pomonella (assembly GCF_013731165.1). NCBI lineage: Eukaryota > Metazoa > Arthropoda > Insecta > Diptera > Tephritidae > Rhagoletis > Rhagoletis pomonella. The sequence goes on along the minus strand of NW_023464112.1, from coordinate 5,529 downwards.
CTCATCCATTGTTGGACTGACTCAACAATCGCCCTGTGCTGGATTCGCGGTGAGCCGTCCAGGTGGACCGTCTTTGTGGTCAATCGCGTTTCAAAAATTCAGCAGCTCACCGCACACTATACATGGCATCACGTGCCGTCGAAGCTCAACCCTGCCGACCTTGTTTCTCGCGGTGCAACTGTGGAAGAGATCAGGAATAACCAACAGTGGTTCCATGGGCCCTCGTTTCTAAAAACGCCGCACGAGAACTGGCCCAATTTATCCTACGACATTCCTC
>NW_023464112.1:1376-5152 GCF_013731165.1 Rhagoletis pomonella | reverse complement strand
GCACAGCTACAACAAAAACTCAGCAGATGTGTTCTGTAGAGCTGAAGTCACTTCACACCGCCTTTGCTACGAGCATCGAAGCTATGATTCTGCCATCAATAACGTCACATCAGCCAGCCAATCACATAAACTTGGACTCATGGAAATTTCCAAGAAACATCACACTAGCTGATAGCACATTTCACAAACCTGGTGGCATTGATTGCCTCATTGGTGCAGGCATGTTTTTCGACCTTTTGCTGGTGGGCCAGATGAAGCTTCCCAACACCTCTTCTGTACTCCAAAAAACTAAGCTGGGATGGATTGTGTCTGGAATAGCCCCGCCATTATCGTCTTCGTCACCATCATCATTGCATACAGCCTCGTCGTTACCGTTTTCGTTGTACAAATCATTCATAGCTGTTAGCAATCATCCTCAACTTGATCATCTGCTCGAAAAATTCTGGACTCTCGAAAGCTACAACGAGTCTTCAAGGTTTTTGTCAGCGGAAGAAAGGGCCTGCGAGAAGTTTTTCGAAGCCACAACCACACGATGCCCTGTCACCAATAAATACATCGTGCGCTTGCCATTAAAGGAAGATCCACAGACGCTAGGCCATTCATACGAGACTGCCCTTAAAAGGTTGCTCGGTCTAGAGTATAAATTAGCACGCAATCCGCCGTTGTTGAAGCAATATTATGACTTCATGGGTGAGTACGAGTCCATGAAACACATGACTGAACTTGAGAGCAACACGAAAGGGCGCTACTTCATCCCGCATCACTGTGTGATGAGAGCAGACAGTAGCACCACGAAGTTTCGCGTCGTCTTTGATGCATCGTGCCGTACAACGTCGGGAAAGAGCTTAAACGAAATACTTCGTGTTGGTCCCACTCTGCAGGACGACATCTTTACCATACTAATTCGCTTTCGTAGTCATAAATATGTGCTCATGGCCGACATCGCCAAGATGTACCGTCAGGTACTAGTGCACGAAGCTGATACGCCTTGGCAGTGCATAGTGTGGAGAAGCTCACCCGAAATCCAACCGAAGGTGTACAAACTTCAAACGGTAACTTATGGCACCAGCTGCGCGCCATACCTGGCGACTAAATGCCTACTTCAACTTGCCAGAGATGAGTCTTCCCGCTTTCCAATTGGGGCTGCCGTCACACTGAAGGACTTTTATGTCGACAACTTAATGACTGGTGCGTCAACGGTCAACGAAGTTATCGCCATAAAACAACAAGTCACGTCGCTCCTCAGCAGTGGTGGTTTCCCACTACGCAAATTTGCATCGAACCATATGCGCGTCATAGAGGACGTACCCCAAGAAGACAGGGAAAAGAGCGTAAAACTGGGCGATTCCGAATACGTGAAAACTCTTGGGTTAAAATGGTCACCAGTAGAAGATATTTTTATCTTCAGCTACAACAATCGTTCGTCGCAGTCGAAGGCAACCAAGAGGTCCATATTGTCGCAAATAGTCAGCTTTTTTGATCCGCTTGGTCTTCTCAACCCTCTTATCGTCTCGTGCAAACTACTCATGCAACAATTGTGGGAGCTTATACCAGACTGGGATGAAAGCGTGCCACAAGATGTCTACACTCAATGGCGTAACTTCCATCAACAACTAAATCGGATCGACAACATTCAGATTCCAAGGTACGTTCCAATTAACGCTACTACTGAAATCCATGCTTTTGCAGATGCTAGCTCGAGGGCTTACGGCGCTTGCATTTACATGGTTACCCGCTCCTCTCGAGAAGCAGTGTCATCGTTGGTGTGTGCCAAGTCCCGTGTGGCGCCTAAGAAAGAAGTGAGTTTACCCCGCTTGGAACTGTGCGCTACAATGCTGCTAGCAGAACTCCTTCAATCTGTGGTGAACATATTCACAATTGAGTCAGAGCTCATCCATTGTTGGACTGACTCAACAATCGCCCTGTGCTGGATTCTCGGTGAGCCGTCCAGGTGGACCGTCTTTGTGGCCAATCGCGTTTAAAAAATTCAGCAGCTCACCGCACACTATACATGGCATCACGTGCCGTCGAAGCTCAACCCTGCCGACCTTGTTTCTCGCGGTGCAACTGTGGAAGAGATCAGGAATAACCAACAGTGGTTCCGTGGGCCCTCGTTTATAAAAACGCCGCACGAGAACTGGCCCAATTTATCCTACGACATTCCTCTAAATCTGCCAGAACAACGTAAACAGCGGGTAGTATTGCTGACAGAACAACAACACGACATCGTTGCAGAGCATAAACATGTCAACAACTACAACAAGCTGCTTCGCATATTTACGTATGTGAGGTGGTTCAGCACGAAAAACCGAGCATCTTCTATCACTGCCGAGGAAATCACCACCACCATGTTAATGATTTGCCGATATATTCAGCAAAAACACTTTCGGAGCGAGTATGACAATCTCAAAGCCAATAGATCCATCACTAAAACATCAAAATTATCATCGCTGTCGCCGTTTTTGCACAACGACCTAGTACGTGTTGGCGGACGAGTGACAAACTCAACACTCACCTTCGATGCCAAGCACCCGATCGTCCTCCCGCACTCACATCCGTTCGTGTACGCACTCATTGCTCATCATCATCGAAGGCATCTTCATGCAGGTGCGCAGACTCTTCAAAATATACTTCGCGACCAATTTTGGATCATTGGTGGTCGGACAGCAATCAGGCAAGTAATTCACAATTGCATAATCTGCTATCGTCTCCGTCCAATTGTAGCCGAACAGATTATGGGGTCCCTTCCTGCATCGCGCATCACTGCATCCTATCCATTTGAAACGACTGGAGTCGATTATTGTGGCCCCTTTCTAGTCACCCAAAAAATCAGAGGGCGAACTCCGATAAAAACCTACATAGCCGTCTTCATATGCTTCACCACCAAGGCGGTACATTTCGAACTGGTGCCCGACTTATCAACGGCAGCGTTCATTGCAGCTCTTAAGCGGTTCATAGCTCGCCGAGGGAAGTGTCGAGCCATCGTGTCCGACAACGCCACCAACTTTGTCGGCGCAAATCGTGAACTGCGTGAACTATTGAAATCCTTCATTGCTCAAGAGCACATAAAGTGCGTTGAACAGTTTTGCAGGAACGAAGGCATAGAGTGGAGGTTCATTCCGCCAAGGTCCCCTCACTTTGGGGGCCTATGGGAAAGCGCGGTGAAGCTTGTGAAGAATCACCTTCGTCGTGCTATCGGTTTGCACATTTTATCACACGACGAACTACACACCGTCGTTTGCCAAGCAGAAGCAGTGGTAAACAGCCGCCCATTGACTCCAATTTCCTCGGATCCTAATGATCTTCGGCCACTAACACCAGGTCATTTTTTGGTACATCGAACGTTGACCACTGTACTCGAACCTACGCCAACCTCCGAGACAATTAGCGCTCTGAAACGTTACCAAATCGTATGTACCATACAGCAGCAGTTCTGGCAGCGCTGGCATCAGGACTACTTAAAGGAGCTACAGCGGCGTACAAAGTGGAATACAGCTTTCCCGAACTTATCCGTGAACGACTTGGTACTCCTGAAGGAAGATACAACGCCCCCGCTCAAATGGCCCATCGGTAGAGTCACTAAAGTTATTCCTGGAGACGACAACATGGTGAGAGTAGTGGAAGTTAAAATATCAGTTGGTATATACAAACGGGCCATCGCTCGCGTTTGTAAGCTTCCCATCGACACTCCACCTGCTGACGAAATTCATTGAAAGCGCCGCGCCCCCCCGCCCCCCCCCAACAAAGAAAATCATCGTCGCCTATGCCTACTCAAA
>NW_023464112.1:0-1276 GCF_013731165.1 Rhagoletis pomonella | reverse complement strand
AAAAACGCCACACGAGAGCTGGAACAAATTTATCCTACGACATTCCTCTAAATCTGCCAGAACAACGTAAACAGCGGGTAGTATAGCTGACAGAACAACAACACGACATCGTTGCAGAGCATTAACATGTCAACAACTACAACAAGCTGTTTCGCATATTTACCAAATCGTATGTACCATACAGCAGCAGTTCTGGCAGCGCTGGCATCAGGATTACTTAAAGGAGCTACAGCGGCGTACAAAGTGGAATACAGCTTTACCGAACTTATCCGTGAACGACTTGGTGCTCCTGAAGGAAGATACAACGCCCCGGCTCAAATGGCCCATCGGTAGAGTCACTAAAGTTATTCCTGGAGACGACAACATGGTGAGAGTAGTGGAAGTTAAAACATCAGATGGCATATACAAACGTGCCATCGCTCGCGTTTGTAAGCTTCCCATCGATAATCCACCTGCTGACGAAATTCATTGAAAGCACAAGCTTTCAAGGGCGGGAGTATGTTCGCGCCCCCCCCCCCCCAAAACAAAGAAAATCATCGCCGCCTATGCCTACTTAAATTCTTCGCTGTCGCTATGTGCAATAACACTCACATGCACTCTTTGAACATAAATATCGCTTCCAACATTGCATCGCTGGAGCAGCCGCAGCCGCGGCCGCCGCGAACGTCAGCTTCGTCATTGTCTTTGTCTTCGCTGGAGCTCCAATAACGTTTTTACTCACCAACTATTTTCGTCACCCACTTCGCAAATTTTTGTCACCTTAGTGCTGCAGCACTAACTAAATATACATATTTTTATACATATGTTCAAATGTACCGTATAGAAATCACGCCACTTGTTTTCGCCTCGCATATGTATGTACATATGTACATTAAAGTGGTCGAAAAATGTATGTAAAAAAATAAGGTCGGAATTTTTATGCCGGCACCCGACCCCCACCCAAACCACCCCAAGAGACTGCGTCGCCGAGTACTGTCGTTCACCCCGGTGGACGAGCATCTAGCCACAATCCGCATGAAAGCGAGATTCTTCAACATCTCGCTCATCTGCGCCCATACCACGACGGAAGAGAAGGATGAGGCCTCCAAGGATATCTTCTATGAGCGCTTGGAGAGCACGTACGAGCGCTGTTCCCGTCATGATATCAAAATCGTGCTTGGCGACTTCAATGCCAGGGTGGGCAAGGAAGGGATCTTTGGAACCACCGTCGCAAAATTCAGCCGCCACGACGAAACGTCCGACAACGGATTGAGGCTAATCGACTTCACCGGGGCCC
>NW_023464111.1:0-11838 GCF_013731165.1 Rhagoletis pomonella | reverse complement strand
GAAGAATCACTGCATTGCGAGCTTAGACATTCCAGTTCAAAATGAGAGATATTTGTTCTAAAAACTGCCTTATTTTAAGAGTTCCTATGTACCTAAATTTTTGTAAATATTTAGCATTTAGTTTGGCAAAAGAAAAAAAAAATCAAAAAATTACAAAGAAACAAACCTTAAACAGGAATAATAAAAACAAAAAGGGCTAAAAAAAGAGAAAAAAAACCAAAGCCCTCAATAACCAAAATTTTACAGTATTATTATTGATGGAATAGGGAGTTCTCATGGCGCATTTATTTAGAAGCCCCTGCGAGTCAGGTGTAAGTTTTCTTCTAGTATTTGTTTATTATTTTCAGAAATTCATCATCAAAACCGACTTTCAACTGAAGGAAAAATGCTTTGGCTGTAGTAGACATGCTGACTTCCACCTCAACTAAAGCTACGGTAGGTACCATTGAGCTTTTTACGGCTGTAAAAACTCACAGCCAAAGCACATTGCAGCTGAAAGCACATCCACCAACATTTGTACCAAGGTATCCCCACGTGCGGAAAGACCAAAGGTTAGTTTTTACAAAAGTAGAGTAAGCAAGGTACAAGGCGAAGCTTTTGATGTACAGCATCTGCATTAAAATTAAGTACAATTTGAAAATTTTATTTTCCATCTCTGGCTCGAATCTCAGCGAGTGACAAATTTTTATGTTTGCTTTTAAAAGCGCGACCAGAGAACTTACATATATGTTCTTATATTTTCTCTGGTATTAGTCGCCTGCTTCCTAGCGAGTGATTCGGATGACTCGGACTACTCGCAATTTTGTAGAGCCGTTTAGACAAGTTTTTAGTAGTTCTTAAATAAGTGTCTGCAAAAAAAAAAAATGTAAGAAATATTAAAAAAAATATTTGTTTGTATGTGTGTCAAAAACTGTCACGGCTATTTGCTAAATCAATCGTAGTCCGATTTTCGCGAAATCCATAAAACTGTGTGCACTGGATACATATGAATTGCTACGACTATACAGTGGGGAGCAAGGTTTATAAAGTAAAAATTTTTTTGTTATTTTTGTATAAAAATATGGTTCACGCTTTAACCAAAACCATATAAATCAAACTTCATACAGAGCTTAGAAAAATTGAACAAATTTTCATTAAAATTTGAGCTTTTTATCAGATTTTTTAGAATTTTTTTTTGAGTATGAAGTTTTGTAAATTTAATAATTTTAGTACAATAAAGTACAAGTTTTAAGCGGCTGAAAAATCGCTTTGATTTTTGTAATTTGTTTGCTGACGACTTTTGGGTTTTTTCATTTAAAAAGTGTAATTTTTAAAAACTGGTGTTGATTTTTTTTTAATTTTCCTTGCAAATGGTCTTGCGCATTTTTTCCATAAGATGAATGAATTTCTTGTATGCAAAAAAGTGCAAAAAGCGGTCACCAAAAAAAATTCTCTAAACTCAAAAATCAACGCTTAAAACTTGCACTTTATTAAACTAAAATAATTTTAAATAAATAAAAAATAAATTTAAGTAAAGGCTATATATTAAATTTACAAAACTGCATACTTAAAAAATTCTAAAAAATCAGATTAAAAACCTCATAATTGTAATGAAAGTTTGTTCAATTTTTCTAAGCTCTGTATAAAGTTTTTACGAAAAAATAACAAAAAAATGTTATAAAAAAATGCAAATATTTAACAAAAATCCACAATGTACTCATCACTGCTCCCTACTGTATATATACATTCATATGTATACACATCATTCCGCGAAAATATTTCGGTAATATATTAAGATTTACGTGAGCTGGACCTAGTTGAAAATATCGCCAAAAATCTATTCTTTTATAAATAAAATTAGTCTTTTATAATATTTTTTTTTCTAAAAAATCACTTCAGAGTTTAAGTTCAAAAGATCAGCATAAAAAAGTTTAAAAATTTTGTTACCGTAATTAAAATAACGTTATTTGTGTAGGCATCTTCAAATCGCACTAGCTTACGTAAATGTTAATATTTTTTCGAAATAATTTGGCGGAATTCTTAAAATATATTAAGTAGTATAAATCCGTTGGGAAAAAATCGCAACTTTTTTTTGTGGTGTATCCTAATGTATATTCAAATTACATTCATACGTTCCTAGATTTTCAGGTTATCACTGAAATTGCAGTAAGAATTTCGAATCAGGGCTTTGGAGCAAAGGTTTTTTTCATCGCTCCGCTCTAGCTCCACTCCGGTATTTTATTTTGCTCCGAGCTCCGCTCTTGCTCCACTCTCGCTCCTAATAAAAAACTTTTATTTATTTATTTATTTACATATCGAGCCCTAACCGCCAAAGAAACGTAGGCGACATTTTCTTGAAAATTTTCTTTTTGATGCAGAAATGTATATAGATGCTCTAAGGACACTTCTGCATCAAAAAGAATGGAAATTTATTTAACACAGTTGTTTTCAGGGGCAAAAAAATTATAATTTAAGTAAATTTATTAACTGAACATTTTTTATTTTTTATTTTTATTGAGCTTGAGAACGTTGTTATTGAAATTTTTTGTGAAAAAACACAATAAAAACAAAGTATTGCTTATTTTGCTTTAAGGAGCTAAGGAGCAAATGAATTTTTTTTAGTTCTTTGCTCCAGCTCCGCTCCAGCTAAAATCCTTTGCTCCTTGATTTTTTGCTCCGCTCTGCTGCGAAGCGCTGCTTCGAATGAACTGAATAAATTCGTGCAATACTTTTGTGGCTCGCCGCAAAGTACCCCTTCCCAAAAGAAAGAAATATTTACGGTTTTAAGTTTTTTGTGTTTTATTTTTTTTTTGGGTTTTGTTTTTTGTGTTTTTTTTTTGGTTTTGTGTTTTTTTTTTAGGTTTGCATTTTGGTTTGGTTGTTGGTAGAGTTAGATAGTTTATAGATTTCATTTGTTCATTAGAACTCCCCATGCGAATTCCCCCAGTACTCGATGCCAAATATTCAAAGCCAATATGTTCGCTTCTTAAATTGAATATATATTCGATGACCAATCGTAACCGAATTTGGAGCCAGCTCCTCCAGACTGTGTGGTTGGCGTTATCGGTGTACGAAAAATTGGTCAGGTCAGGCGCTATCGAATACTGAGGGAATAGTACATGCGGAGCTGTGATGAACAGTGGGTTCAAGACAGTCACAACATTTCCGGAGGCAAATGCCGTGACGAATCGAAAACCAAAGGAAACGTATTTTTAATACGCGAGCGTGCCACACATCCGACGCCGCTGTGAAACAGAACGACGTCAGTTTGGCGTGCCAGCTGTACGAATGGCGACCGCATAGCCATCGTTGTACAATTATTGAACTTGAGGAGGAGGCGCACATTGAGTTGCCTCTGTATATGTATATTATGTCGCATAGTAAGTGCTCTGCCTAAAGGTGCACATCTACTTCCCCCCTGCCTATACAATTGGACATGCCCGTGCCAAAAGGGACAACAAAAGTGGGCGCTCGGGCGCAGTGTGTGACTCCGAAGAGACGCATACTACAACGCAGCGCTGGAGAAATACAGTCTCCCAATGGCACAGGCGTGTCCGCAATGTAGAGGCACGAAAAAATATACACACACACGCTTTAGGCGACGGCTTTACTGATGTGCGACGGATAGATGTGGCCACATGGAAGCGCAGACGCCGATGCTTGAAGATATCTTTAATTTTACAAAATCCAGAATAGCCTGTAGAAAGGTTGGCTCGCGGATTTGTTGTAGTGAATAACTTTTAGGCCACAGCGTCCACACTGAAATGCGGCCGATTATGAGTCACTTACAGCTATTGAATTCGCCGTCTAAGCCCAACATTTCGTACAAAATTTCGTTCGTCAGTTTCGAAAACATTATAAAAAAAAACTACTTTTCCTTAATTATCCAAAGCCAAATCACGTAGTTACACGTCAAGCAGTTGCCAGCCTCAACTGAGGATGCCAGCTGCTTGACGTGCAACCACGACGCCACTAAAATTGGACCCAAGAAAAGTAGTAATTTTGAATCACGACACGGCGAAAGAAATTTATGCAAACAAAAAATGTTGAGCCAGACGAATTCCAATATCTGCTGTGGTGACTCGTTGCAAATGTTCTTCTGGTGATTTTCATTGGAAAATTCCAATGATCTGCAGAAGAAAAAATGCAAATTGGCAATGAAGAAACTCCATTGCTGGCGTGCGTAGCCATCTAAAGCCGTGCTCGGCACAGCGTGTGTCTGGGTTGGCGGATGAATGTTCGAATGTGATGTTGGTGTATCCCAGGTGTCTCTTTTCTTCCTGCTCTTCCAATAGAAATATCGCTGCAGCCGAGCAAAGTATTCAAAGCACTCGAAAGATGCAGTTGGATACTTTGCGCTGCTAAGAAAAAAATGTCAATTAGATTTGCAGGAAGTGCGAAACACCTCGGACGTCGGGATAGGCTGAATGAGTTACGGCAATGTACTTAACTTACACAATAACTTGTACACAATACGTATTTAAGCTAAGAAAACTGTTACAACTTAATTAATTTAAATAAATTTCTGTTGCGGCGGTTAGCGAACTGCTGGCTGGACGAATGCTTTCTGCTCCATTTTGAAGAGGACGAGTTGTTTAGTTGTGCGAAGATCAGTCTCGGTCAGTAAATTCCGGACCTGCTGCGTCTGTTTGTACTGTAGGCATTTCGTTGAAGCGGATATTTTTTATCACTCTTCTTCTTTATTTTCGCTATCCTTCGATTCTTTGTTTTCGCTTGCTTTGCGCTTGCGGCACTCTTCAAAACTGTGCCCCCGGAAATTACAGTAGCTGCAGCGTTTTGTGCGTTTTAGTCCTCGCTGAGCGACGTCAATTTCCAATTTATTGAATTCAATTATTCGTCCCTTCTCCAGCAACTCGCGAAACGTCCGAACATCTTGGCGCTGAATATGCTTTCGATATTTGATGTTCAGCAGGCCATAGACCAAATCCAATTCGGTTTCCTCGTCGTGACGTCCCTCAGGCAGTTGTGCGAGTAGAGCGCGCTTCTGGCAGATGAAAGTGTCTATTGCCACGCGTTCGTCTTGCCGTTTTCCAAAGATCTCTAAGTAGATTTGGTAGGCCGGCTTGGTGGGCGAGAAGTGATCGCGTATCAATGCAATGGCGTCCGCCCAAGTTTTCGCTTCTTTGCGCACGCCTTGCCACCAAGTGGACGCAAGCCCTTGTAGTAGTAAAGAGAGCCCTTTAAGCGCATCTTCATCGCTTATAGATTCAATTTCTTTATAAGTTACGATGGAGTTGATGAACTCTTCGACGGCCTCATGGTCACGTTGGCCACGGAAATGGCTGCTACAGTTCGAGAAACTGCCCTTGGTTTGGACGGTGGCTGGAGCGGCAGCGTTGGCGCTTGCTTGAATGTTTAACCGCACAGATTCTATAAGTGATTTTAGTTGCTCGTGATTGATAGTTAAAGTTGGGTCTGTCATTGTTTTTTCTTGTTTTCGTTATTTACTTATTTATACTTTAAATGTTATTACGTTTGGAGTCAAATTATTAAGCCACGGATTGTGGCGAATCCATTTATCCGCAATGGTCGTAGTAGACTGTCTTCAAATTCGGCACTCACATTATTTTATATCCTTGAGTCGATAGGAAAATGTACAAGCAAATACGAAGATAGTCGGATAAGTCAGTGATTTTTTGAATAAAATTCAACAATTTTTATTGAGCTCGAGGCCGTTTTTAATGAAAAACTTATTGTGGAAAAGCAACAATAATTTGAAAAAATTGTAGAAGTGATAGCTATTTCGGAAATCACCACATTTCCTCATCAGACTTCTTTCAGTAGGATTCGAACCGACGTTACCACTGACTCAGCCAGTTGCCTACGCACTGTGCTAAGTCCGACTTGTAAATTATCGTTGTTTTTTTTCCCACTTTTTTCATTTGAATAAAAGTTTTTCCCCAAGGTGTCCAAAACAGACGTTTGTTTCCGTGATGACCTCTTCATTCAACGAAAATATTTTACCGCCGAACCTTTTATTCAGGTTTGAAAGCACGAAAAACTCAAAGGGTTCTAGCTAGGTTAGCAGAATAATTTGGATAGAGCAGCAGTTCCTAGCCAGATTTTGGTAGTTCGCAGCTTAATAGGCAATACCGTCCAGAGAACCTTTTTGCTTTTAATGGCTACCAGGTACAAACTAAGTAAATTGCAAACACAACCCGGGCATTTCAAAAGGCCGCTGACTTATCAAACTGCCCTCGTATTAAAATATTCCAGGGCTTATGTACATACCAATACATACCAGTATGTATTTATAGTAAATACTTTCATAGGGTGTGCAGTGTCGTTCTCTATATATATTTGAGTGCTTGAAAGTAATAGCTGGACATAAATTTTTGGTAATTTATAAACGGGGCATATATTTTGGCCATTGATATTGATATTTAAAAGCTGCACATAAGTTTTTGGTCATTAAAAAATGTACATATATATTTGGTAGAAACTGGATATAATTTTGGGTAATTTAAAACCGTACATATTGGTTATTTTAAAAATTTTGGCCATTTTAAACTGGACATAAGTTTTTGGTATCTTTTAAAAAGTTGGACATAAATTTCGGACATATATATTTCTTAATTTGAAAAGAGGATACAATTTTTGGGTAATTCAAAAAACTAGACATACAATTTTCATCATTTGAAAACCTAAACATAAATTTAAGGTAATCAAAATATCGGTGTACATTTTTGGTTATTTAAAAAATTAATATACATTTAAGGAAATTTAAAAATTGGGCATACAATTTGTCCATTAAAGAAGTGAACATTAAGGTTTGGTCATTTTAAGAGACATAAGTTTTTCTCATTCAAAAGCCGGACATACATATATATCTACGTATATATGTACATAACTTTTAATTTAGGAAGTAAATATAAATATTAGGCAATTTAAAAACTGGACATAACTTTTTACTAGACATAATTTTATGCTTCAAAAATTGCACAAAAAATTCCTTAAAAAAACAGACGTAATTTTTAGGTAATTTTAAAACTGGACATAAATTGTTGGTCAGTTTAAAAACCGGACATAATTTTTAGGTAATTTTTAAACTGGACATGTAATTTTAAAGATTCTAAAAATTTGACTTGGAAAAATCCTTACGAATCAAATCTACAGCGTTTTAAGCTAATCTGCATTTTTTACGAAAAAAAACCGTCCCACCCTAATGCAATAATGTAAATATACGTGCCACAGTGGCGTAGACGGGGCTGAAAGCAATATAAACTATACTACATCGAGTACAGTAAAATTGTTAAGGGATGGTGGTTTGAAATTTTCAAAAATAAAATTTCACGAAAGTAGTTTTAATGAAAAAGGATAATTTTTATTTAATATGAAAACTGACAGAAGTAAAGAAATCATTTTTCACTTAGACTGCTGGAGAAAACGGCAGTTAAAACACAGTTTTTCGTAGATACTAAAATTTATCGTTGTTTATTATCTTCTTAGTAAAAGGAAATCCCAAAACGGGCACTAGACCACCAGCTTAAAGAATTATTAAACAGATGCCTTACAAAGCAAATAGTTGTCCCAGATCTGTGATGATGCGATTGACAAAAAAACCATTGATTTATTACTGCTTTGAATCGATGATTCCACTTTGCAAGTCGAAACCATTTGCAACCGGTTTCTTTTTAATCTTTTAGCATTAAAATTGCTCTTTTGACAGGCGCTCATTTTTTCGAAGTTTTATATATAGTAAAACCTCAATTGTTGGAACAGAACACTTATGGTACTAGTATTTTATTCCAGCGTTCACGAAATGTTGACAAGGGGAGCTTTTGCTTTGCTTGCTTGGGATAGCAAATCACATGAAAACGCCCACTTAACTCCGGCCCTGGCATATTCCCATTTAGTTACTTTCGGCGTGGAAATTCTATACACTTTTGTATACATAGAATGCATTTGTACAATAAGTACATATGTAGGTATTTAAATACACACTAGCATATGGGTCAATCCATGTCAAATCGACCAATGGTTGAAATCGACCATTTTTGAAAATTAAAATTTTTTTTCGAAAGCTATGCAAAATTTTTAATTTCACAAGTTTAAGTTTTGAATATATCAGAAACTATTATAGGTACAAAAATGGTCTCGTCTCGTTGTAAAAGTGACATTTAAGGCTATAAAGAAAAAACATATACAAAAATTCGAAAAATAAAAAAGGTTATAAAATTTTTAAATAAAAAAAAAAATCGTAAAAGCAAACTTCCATATTTTTTAAATTTTTTCATACAGCTAAACTTTTTTCATACAATAACGCAACTGATCTCAGAAGATAAGATACATGTTTATTTAAGATATCTATTCAGTTTTGATCTTTGAAAAAAAAAATTGAAAACTCTAAATAATGTTATGTTAAACAATTGTTGTTTTATTTTTAATTTAGTGTTGCAAAAAAATTATTTTGCAAAGTTCAAAAATTCATATTTCAGAAAAAACCCTAAAAACAGGTTATTTTAAGATCAGTAAGAGTTATCGGATGAAAAAATTTTGAAAAAAACTTAAATAGGTCTTTCCTTATATAATTTTTGAAATTATAAAATGTTGTAATTTGTATTTTATTTTTCGTTTTTGGATATATGTACATAAATATGTACTATATATATTTTATATAACCCCAAATATCGCCTTTAAAACATGACTTGTAACTATAATAGTTTTGGAAATATTAAAAAAGTAAAATGGCGAAATCCTTCAAAGGTTGTGAAATTTTGAACTTTCGATTTTTTTCCTTTGGCAGAATTTCCTTATAAGATAAAACAAAATTTCTAACCAAACTTCGTTCAAATCAATAATGGCCGATTCCAATCATTGGCCGATTTGACATGGGTTGACCCTCATATCCATCTACATATACTATATATATTGCTGCAACATTAAAATACGCATATGTACGAGTACATACATTTGTATGTTCATATTTAAAAAAAATATACGCGCGCGTATTAAATTACACTTTTTGAGAATTCCCAATAAGCGCTTGTTTGGATTAACACTTCAGATTTTCATAAACAAAAGGCAATTTCGTATAAATATTTGTTTTGTGTTTATCATTTTGATTATTTCCACAAAACGAATAATCAACATTCATCCCCTTTGGAATATTTTTGACGATTTGATATTTTAAGAGATTAAGATTTTTAACAAAAGAACTTATCGCCCATTTACCATAAAACTGTCACAAGTCAAAAAGCGAAATTTTTCTTCCGAAATTTAGAAAAAAAAATATGCATATTGTTTCCTTACTAGGAAACTACACAAGATTTTAGCTATAACGAGTAATTCTGTATCATATTCTTAGAAATTTCGGTTTAGAGTTATGACAGTCTTTTATTAAATGAACGATGTATTTTCAAAAAAAAAAACTAAAATATTGCTTTCTGGTCACCTGAATGTTTCGCCGAGGCTTCACGGAAACATCTATGTACAAATTTGTGATTTTTCCAACACCATCTCAAGATTTTGAAATGAAAAAGGGATCAGCAGGAGGAAAATTTTTACAATTTAGGACATTTTCGAGTATTATAGCACTCGATGCAAGCTTCAATTGAGGAGTAGCATCGATGGATTTACCTGCAGGGTACGTAAGGAAGCACATATGTAAGTGAGCACATTAGGATGTCTCGCCAAGCAAAGCTATTGTTAAACTTCTTTTGTCGGGGGTCAATTCTTTCGATTGTTCTCGCCCATTAATTTGGCACGAATTAAACTTCTTTAGAAAATCCCCCCGCACAAAAAAAAAGAGTATTAAATTTTAGCATGAAATGTTTTTCTACAAAGTTTTCCTTTTGGTGTATTTGTGGTTATTTCTAGTATTTCCTTCATATGACAAAGCATTTTCGCTGCAGCTTTCGGGCCTTCGGCAGACTGAGATAGGACTTTTTGGCTACGGTGTGTTGAGAAAGCATGAGCTGCGTTCTCTTTTTCCTCGACTAACTACTAAGATTTGTATAAAATGAAATGTGGTAAGTTTGCAGCGAATCTTTTTCCCTATCCTCTTAAACCTTTTTCTATGTATTAAATGTTTTGGACTTAAGAGCTCCCATTGACCACATTTTAATGCAAACTTCACGAAAATTTAAAATCTCCCACACATTTACAGCTCTAGTCTGTATCAGTGACAAATTCTTGTCACAGTTTTTTTACGGAAAAATATATGAAAAAATTTAAATTTGTAGGTAAAACAAATTTTGTCACCTTCATTTCATAGGTGTCGTTTGAAAATAGAGCTACATATTCATGCCGAATTTCCACTACACCCAAAAAAAACTTCTCTTAATTGAAGAAAAACAGCAATCAAAATGAAGAAAAATGGGAACGAAACAGCACTAAAGAAGTTTTATCCTCTTTTCATGCCCAACATTTCTTCAAAATGATAGATTACATCCACGGTTATATATTTTCGTGTACGTTTTTACACATTCCAAAGAAAAATTACGCATTCGGGAGAATTTTTTACTCATTCGGAAGAATTTTCGACCTTAAAGTAAAGAAAGTTTTTCTTTGATCCAGAGATGGATTTTTGGTTCAGTGTAGGCATTGAAATGACAAAAACTTGGTGGCTTTTAAAAAATGTAATCTGGAAATGTATTTAATGACTATTTTTATAACGTCATGATACGAATATTTAAAATTCAACTAGTGCACAAATATTTTATTTTAGTACATACAGTAAAAGGTTAATTCTAATGTATTCAACGAAACAAATAAATGAAAAAATTCCAAAAAAATGCCTAGTGGAAATCCCGCATTACTCTCAACATTCTACAAATTTACAGAAAAAATGTTATGATTCCCCACACATTTAGATAACAATAAAAATATCCATGATACCTATAAAATTAAAACCGCGTTTAAAATGCCAGCAGGACTTTAAATAAAAAAATTGTAACGCATATCTCCATAATTTCAATCTCTCTTTCTTTTAAAGCTATTTACTGGAAATAAGGCATGCTTTACAAATTCTATTAATGAAACATTGACCTTTTTCAAAAGAAATGAGTGACCCTGAATTCAACAATAGCTTTAAAATACGTAGACCTAATTTTATGAATCGTTTTTTTTTTTGTTTTTTTTGCGTCGGACCGTCTAATGTTTAAAAGTGAGTGTAGAATATCATTTTCGAAGAATTGCCTAAATAGCTTGATTTTAATTGTTTATTATTGATTTTATATATGTATATACGTATGTAAATAAACTTAATCTACGCAGAGGAAATAATAAAACTTATCGTTTTTGTTTCAAAGTGTCAAATGATAATTTGTTTACAGAGAAGAAAATGCGAAAATAATATTTCTTTACCAAAACAAATACAAATCAAATTAAAGAGCTTGCAACAAAAACTACAGAAAACTAAGGATATTTTCTGTTAGCATATTAATGTATGTACATATGTACATTAGACTGCATCACTCCCCATATAAAAAAAAATCGGCACTGTGTTTACATTATATATATTATATTTTAAGACGCCCACCAAAATATTTCGGAAAAATATTAATATTTACGTGAGCTGCACCGATTTGAAAATACTTCCAAAAATGGAGTTTTTTTATAAATAAAAATAATTTCTTAAAGATTTTTTTTCTTTAAATCCCCTCAAATGACAAAACGGTTTAAGCTTAAAAAATCTGAATAAAAAATATTTGTAAAAAATTAAAAAAAAGAATTTAATTTTGATGCTTTTTTTTAACTTTTTTCAAAGATTGGTATAAGAAAAACTTGAATAACTGAACCCAAACTCTTACGATTTAGACTTTTTATTTCTTTGGTAATAAGCTCATTCAAAGGATGAAAGAGAAAGGTAGGATGAACGAACATCATTCATAGTTG
>NW_023464110.1:3982-11844 GCF_013731165.1 Rhagoletis pomonella | reverse complement strand
TTTTTCAAATTTAAATTCTAATAGAACTTAGTTCTTTTTTAAGCGCGGTGAGATATCACTCATTAATTAAAAAATAAACGTTGGTTAACGTCAGTGAGCACAAACTTTCCCTGCCATTTATGGTTTGCAGTTGTCGCTTGAATTGGGAGCTTTTTGTTTTAGGGCAACTCCAAGCGGTAAGTTTATGTACTATTTTATTTTCAACTAGCAAATACCCTTCCCGCTTCACTGCGTCTTAAGGGTATTTTTGTGCTGTTTGATACCCGTATTGCCTAAGTTCATTTATTTTATCAATTTAATTGAATATAATTTTTCAAAAAGGTGGCAACCCTACCCAAAAATATTTTAGGCAGTAAACTTCCCTAGTCCTTTTAAGTTTTATACCCATATTGCAATATTAAATTTATCTTATTAATAACATTTAATTAAAATTTTCAAACAGGTGACCAGCTTCAACAAAAATATTTTCTGCAGTAAGCCTTATTAAACGTTTAACATCAACATTGCAATATTTACTTTATCTTATCAATTTACTTAAACTACAATTTTCGAATAGGTGGCAGCTCTCTAATTAGTTTCTTTCTGTATTTTAAGTGGAGCCTCTTGCAATACATCGGTGAAAACTGCATTCAATTCCATCCATTAGTCTTTGAGTGATGCTCATACAAACATACTGAAAGACCGACAAAAGTTCTCAAAATTGTTCAGCCTTATCATGAATTTTCATTCCGTGCGAGCTCGTTCACACTTCGCTTTTGCAATTCACCTATCGTATGTTGAATATTCACCAAGCGAAGTAGTTCACTTCGAATCATGTTCACACTATCGTTTAACGTATTCACCTGTGAAATAATTTACACTCGCACATATAAAATCGCATAACAATTGCTAAATTTTCCGGTGAAATTTTTCACCAAATATTCATGATAAGGCAGGTTGATTTGGCTTCCGTTGCTCTAATAAAAAATTATTGATTTTCACAAAAGAAACCATCTCGTCAAAAAGAAAAATATTTAAAAAATAGTTCCTGAAAAATGCCAATTTTTCAACCAAGGATTAGGACGGTATAATTTTAAGTCCTTAATTTACTTGTCTTCACTATGCAAATCAACTTCAAAAAGTTCAACTGTTAAAGCTAAGTTAGGTTTAGGAAAATCTTGACCATCTTATATATAGAAATGTAAGCCCGTTTCTTTAGCTTTAAAACGACGTTAAGATGAAGTCTCTACGATGAGCAGAACCCGAGTTATAGCGATTTGAAGAAGTACATGATTAGTCAGAATCACAAAAAATGCAAACTTTGACAGGTCATATCTTTGAAGAAAAAAAGAAAAAAGAATTCCTCGAAAATGTGTTAGTTTATTTAATGTAAAGAACCCATAAAAAAACTGAAGCCAAGCGAAAGTGTGACACAAAATTTGATGTCCGATATGAAAAAGTATGTCCCTTATTAATAAACACTTTTAGACAGGGCTTTTAGGTAACCTTTGAGATATTTTCGAATTCCCCAAATCATTTCTACTAGTTTTTTTCATAGTATTTTCACCGCTTATTGCCTTATTTATGGTTATGATATCTATTTAACAAACCGACCTATTCCCTTCAAAAAATTCGCAAATTTCCATCAAATGCCGGCACAATACGGCAGCATTCATGCCACATTACTTGCTTTTTGATTGCAAAGCTCCACTAATTTCATGTGCATTATCACACGTCCGCCCCACATTACTTCACTATTAGCATTGCCGCAACCGTAGCAACACCAATGAAGCCCATAAAAATATAGTTTAGTACAATTCGTACATTATTTCCGATTTCCTGTTGTCATCACTACACATCAGCACACACCCACCCTCCTACGCTTAGCCAAGCAGCCGGGCTATGTGTGGCAATGAGGCGACTAAATGTCTATTTCTACTTTAGTTTGCCGTCTATTTGCACGCTCTCCCCAACTCCCTCCCCTCTCAGCCCAAATTTTGTCAGCTACCGTCTGTCTGCAGTGCGACAACCTTATGTCGTGTCCTGTAAATATTTACTGCCACAGGACCTTTTTGCTACTTTGCTCCGCATTCGGGATGCTAGAAAAATGTGAACATAATGAGTTTTTGCGGTTTTGCGATTACCCGGGCGGAGTTATGGATGAAAGGAGGTGAATCTTGTTTGGCCACTACAGCGCGTTGGGTGGTTGTACATAGAAATGTGTAGAAATCGCTAAACATTTGCTCAAGTGCGACTGTTTCCTGCTGACCGAATGTCTCTCTAATGTTTTGGCTGCCACCGACGCAGCAGCGTCACTCGCTCCATGCATAGCAGCGTTTGTATTTGACCGCAGGACTCGTTAAAATTCTTTACGTTGCTAGCTGTTTGGAAGTTTTTTCTTTGCTTTCCCTTACCCTTCTAATCACCCGCCGCGCCTGTTGGCTCACACTACTGCCAAGCTCGTACATATTTTTACAACAAATGTTGTTGTCACTATAAGTTGTTATATTTGTTTGGTTTGTCGCTGATGTCATGTTTTGACTTCAAATGGCAAATGTTTTCGATTTTCGTCGCCCTTCATTGCCTGTCGCTTGACTTTCAGCGCACTCGACGCTTTCATCTCGTAGTTCAAATCGCTTTGGAAAGAGATTTATGCGACAAGTTCAAACAAAAGTTAATTAAACAAACTGCTGCTGTGCAACGCACTGGTGGTTGTGATATGGGGGGGGGGTAGGAGGCACAGGACGCTGGAGAAAGGCTAAACTTTGCTGGGGCAAAGATGTCGCCGCATAAGCACAGTTTTGTTTTACTCTTTGGCATCCTGTTTTCATTGGAGTGGGAAATCTTATAATGAAATGTCCTGTTTGTACGACCGAGTAAAATAAACAAATGTATCTGCAGTTCACACACCCCATACATACATTCATATGATACTCGTATAAATCAGTTTGATATTTAATTTTAATGGTCGCAAGTGTCCTTGCACATACATACGTATATGCATATGTATATCCATGTACTCGTTAGTTTGAATCACTTTAAGGACCATAAATTACATATCTCACTAGTTTTTTCGCTAATTTTAGCTACGTTATCCCCATTCCAAATGGAAATTCAACCAAACAAATGAAACTTGTGAAAACTATGAATCTTTGCTTCGATTTCAAGATTTCGGCACTGTTTAGAGCTGCTAAAAATTGGTACAGCACACATCGGCTGTAAGACTATTTCCTCCTCTTCGAAGTCCATACAGCTTCTGCAATATCTTCGGAAAGGCACGCTGGGCCTTTCTGCGTGCTTACCTATGAAACAGTGCCCGGTTAGAGCCCCCACAACCTTAGATATATCCTCTAAGAGAGTTTACCTTTCGTGACCGCTTCCGATCCCAATTAGGCCACGTCAAGTTTGCAAGTGACAAGAGGCATATCAATGCGTCTTTTAATAGGAGCAACCTGCTTAGTCGTGCCTTGCCTTGCAAGTTCATCTGCAATGCAGTTTCCCTCTATGTCCCTATGACCAGCGACCCAAGTGAGGTGCAGTCTGTTCTGCTTGGTATTCTCCTGTAGAGATAGGCGGCAGTCCAACGAAATCTTTGAGTAAAGCTTGAAAGAGCTTAGAGCTAAAAATGAAAACGTCTCTTCTCATCATTTCGGTTCCAAGGTTGTCAGCAGCCTCCATGATAGCTAAAACATCAACTTGGAATATGCTCCAGTAGTCTAGTAACCTAAAAGAGATTTTCAGAGTATGGTGTCGCGAGCAAAGGCCCCGCCTACCTTAGCGTCGAGTTTAGAGCCATCTGTATAGACAGCAATACTGTCGTGTGGAGTCTTAATATCTTCTTTCAACTCGTCTTTGCTTGGGATTCAGGTTGCAATTGGTATGTCTCTCTTAAACGAAGAGCAGCGAGTGCTTCCATCTGCTGTCCTGCCAAATCTAGTGGCATAAAATCTGAAATTTCGTTCAGAGCATCGTTTGGCGTGATTCTGAGCGCTTCGCTTATGCAGATCATACTGGACTTTTGCAACTTGATGAGTAGCCTTGCAGGCCACCAGACGATCATTCCATACAGGAGTATTGGCATAACGATTGACATAACTATCCATTGGAAAATCGGGGGACTGAGACCTCATCTCTTGTCTATGGCACTTTTACGAGTATAGAGGGCTACATAAGCCTTCTCATACCACTCCTTCAGTTAAGCTTATTATCTAGAATCACGCTTTTATAGCAAGACTTAACTGGACGCCTTTTATCTTTGGTGGAGTAACCGAAGGCATTTAGTACTTTCTCGTGAAGAGGATCAGCTCTACTTTGCTTGAACTGACGCTTAGGCCACAGCGGGGGAACCACCTGGATACATCCCGAAGCGTTCTCTGTATCAGCTCACATAGCGGAAACTTTCCCCTGAAGGCGATTGTAATGTTATCGGTGTATACAACGACTTTCCCACCCCCAATTCGTTTTACACAAAAGCGTTTTGACGGTCAGGTTCCACAGAAGTGGAGAGAGAACACCTGCCTGGAGTGGGCCCCTCGTCACAAGCCTCGATATTTCGCACGTTCGCAGTCTCGCCTTCACTGCCCTGTAGCAGAGTAACTGGCTGATAAACTCCGCCAGTGCGTTATCCACCCCTAGAGCCCTCGGAGTGCCAGTAATAGCCTCCGGAAGTACGTTGTAGAACGCGACTTCAATATCCAAGAAAGCTACGGGACAAAAGTCCTTAAAGCTGAGGGACTTCCCGATATAAGCGGCGTTGTAGAACGCGACTTCAATATCCAAGAAAGCTACGGGACAAAGGTCCTTAAAGCTGAGGGACTTCCCGATATAAGCGGCCAAACTATCAAAGCTTGTAAAATACGAGCTAACTTTTGCAAATCCATCGAGTTTTTTTTTTACTGCTGGATGGATATCGATGCTGCCGTATGCTGATTTTCGATCAACGTGAAAACATACCAAAAGTGAAGTGTTTCGGAGTGATTCGGGAGGAAAAATGATGATTATCGAAGTGACGATTTTTAAGCAAAACTAGTGGTTGAGGTTTTTCAATTTAGTTTATTTACAGCTGATTGGTTAATCCATTATTTTGTATCACAATAAAAGTACCTAATCTTTAACCTTAATTAATATTTATGGTGTACCTGTGCAAACTTAGTGCTGGTATAGCTTTAAAATCACAATGTCTCGAACGTTGTGGTAATACAATCAAAAATTACAGTTCACTGATTATATAAACACAAAAATATAATTAACGATTTTCGATTCACAGCAACTACGCATCCTTTAAAGTTTTCCTTTATTAAGACGCAGGATTTTTCCTGTAAAATAAAAGATGTATGAAAACTCAAATATAATTATTATTTTCGTCAAATATTTACTACATAATTTTGAACATAAATCTAGTCATTTGTGGAAAGTGAAGTGAAAAACTTCAATTGACGTGACGGCGGCAGCACTGATGGGTATACTTTCAGAAAATGATAACAAAGTCGAGCTGGTTTCAGCTGTCGCATAGTGTAATAAGAAATCAAAAAAAGTGTCTTATTTTTATAATTTGAATTTCTTACTCGATCCTTGCATATACAGAATACATTTTACCGATATTTAAAACCCGCTCTCCCCGCGCCACTACCTACCATTCAAGGCATTACTGCACAGGGCTTGTTGACACTAGGATTTTACCATTTCAATCATCTTTTTGAATTCATGAGATACATATGTATGAGCGAATATTTTATGCCAGTTCCCCATTCATTTTTGCCTGTGGTCTTTAACATTACTACCCTACCCTTCTTCTTGTGAATAATGCCGGATTTGCACTAGGCATTATATGACATAGATTTTAATGACAAGGTAAGACATTAAAAAATACTGGAGCCATTGCGTTAAGAAAAATTCTTATTTAATTCTTTAAGTTTTTAAATGGTACACATTTTTCGTCAATTAAATGCCTAGTGGAAATTCGGATTAAGACCTACTTCTAAGTAATTTAATTTGTATTGCTCATACTACTTACACAATCAATTACATACTACAAACCTCGCTTACGTGGAAAAATACCCCACTAACTTACGGAGTTCCCCATTTTTTGTTTTTGTTAATTTTGCAAACATTGAATGAGTTCACTATATTTATTTGTTTGCTTTACTTGTTCTTGTAATGCTTACAGCAAATCTGCAGACTTGCTTAAATGTTTTCTTGATATATCTCAATGACAATAATTTTTGCGTTAAAATATTGTGTTCGCATAAACAGGGTTGCCGAATGAGCATAACTAGTTTTCATTGCAAATTTGGAGTTTTGTATGAGTACTTCAGAACCACTCCTGAGCAGCGTTGAGATTTATGACCACATCCCTCAAAAGTTATCATCACGTCATTGAGGTGCACAATGAGTATAATATCCAAAATGGGGCTTTAGGAATACTTACATCTTTAGCTTATGCTTATGGCGAAGTTGCTCCTGCCTTTTCATACCTCGCCAGCTTTGGCATTATCCTCAATATCACGGTGTCTAGTCGCCAATAGTCCTAAGCCTTGACTTTTCGATAGCTGAGGCATTTAATGGGAGACTTGGTCAATCTAAGGCTTAAGAGATTCCTAACTTTTAAACATACAGTTTTTTCTTTTATTTAGCCTTTTGCGGTCTATTGAATGGTCAAGACTTCTCATGCACTGCAGATGTTGGGGAGCCGGAAGAATGTTTCCAGGAATTTAGTGGAGAAACAAATCCTTCGACTACAAGATTTCGCTTGGCCAGGTCGCTCATTTCATCAAACTGGCTATCTATCCATCTGCTGCAAACTCACAAGATGCTGTTCACTGTGTAATGAAATTAGTATTAACAGTGTTTGCGCCAAAGGTTTGTCGTCTTGTTCCTCTTTTTTTATACCCGAGCGCACTTGTGCACAAGGGTATATTAATTTTGTTCACATAACGGTTGTTTGTAACAGCCAAAACGAATCGAGATAGATATAGACAAATGTATACATAAATGATCAGGATGAAAAAAGAAATCGATTAAGCCATGTCTGTCTGTCCGTCCGTCTGTCCGTCTGTCCGTCTGTCCGTCTGTCCGTGTACACGATAACTCGAGCAAAAATTGAGATATCTTAACGAAATTTGGTATGTAGGTTTCCCTTAATCCAAGGTAGGTTGGTATTGAAAATGGGCGAAATCGGACTTTAACCACGCCCACTTCCCATATAACGGTAATTTCCAGAAATACGAAAACTGCGATATTTTAGTAACGACTAAAGATAATTCACTCAAAATTGATATTTATAATAAGTTTTAGACGAAAAATAAGAATATTATAAATTTTTGGAAAATGGGCGTAGCCACGCCCACTTATGGTTATATGTGTATATCTTGGTAACCGCTGCACCAATTTCTTCCAAACTTGGCACAGTTGTTGGCCTTCGCACAACATACTAAACGGCCGAAAATTTTTAAAATCGCTCAATAACCACGCCTACTTCCCATATAACGGTAATTTTCAGAAATACGAAAACTGCGATATTTTAGTAACTACTGGAGATAATTCGCTCAAAATTGATATTTACAATAATTTTTCGACGAAAAATAAGAATATTATAAATTTTTGGAAAATGGGCGTAGCCACGCCCACTTATGGTTACATGTGTATATCTTGGTAACCGCTGCACCAATTTCTTCCAAACTTGGCACAGTTGTTGGCCCTGGTACAGCATAAAAAATCGCCGAAACTTTTTAAAATCGGACAATAACCACGCCCACATCCCATATAACGGTAATTTAGAGAAATACAAAATCTTCGATAAATCAGTAAATATTGAAGCTAATTTATTCAAAATTGATGCTTGCAACAATTCTTTACCAAGAAATACGTTTATGGTAAAATTTTGG
>NW_023464110.1:0-3882 GCF_013731165.1 Rhagoletis pomonella | reverse complement strand
AAGGTTACATGTGTATATCTTGGTAACCGCTGCACCAATTTCTTCCAAACTTGGCACAGTTGTTGGCCCTGGTACAGCATAAAAAATCGCCGAAACTTTTTAAAATCGGACAATAACCACGCCCACATCCCATATAACGGTAATTTAGAGAAATACAAAATCTTCGATAAATCAGTAAATATTGAAGCTAAATTATTCAAAATTGATACTTGCAACAATTCTTTACCAAGAAATACGTTTATGGTAAAATTTTGGAAAATGGGCATGGCACCGCCCACTTATGATCACATATATGTATATCGGTAACCGTTCTACCAATTTGTACCAAACTCGGTGTGGTTATTGTGCTTGCCACATATAAGCAAAACGTTGAAAATTATTGAAATCGGACTAAAATAACGGCCGCTTCTCATATAACGGTAAATTTCAGAAATGCTTGAAACTTCAATATTTCGAAATTGAAGGACGCTAATTTACTCAAAATTGATACACCCCGGCTTACCATCTAGCGGAAGGTTTCGGAAAGGTGAAAAAACATATTTAATACTTGCGCCGGGTATTTAATGTTCGGCTCCGCCCGAACTTAGACTTTCTTACTTGTTTACCTTCGTTTTATTAGCTCGGGATGTAACTATGTAATATTGATGCGCCTAAAAGATGCAGCGATTTCTATTATCAAGTTACATACCTGATGACAGTACGAATGGCAATTATAATAGGGAGGTTTTAGTTTTTTAAACTATAATTTTAATTTAGAGTTACGCTCCGGCCTTCTCGTCGCAAGCGGTATCTTGTTATTAATTAATGAGCGCGGTTTCGCCCGCAGTGTCTCCTTGTCTAGGGATGGAAAAGCCGCACGCAGAATCAATTCTTGACTTCGGAATCGACTTTGTGACTTATGGTGATTTCGTTTCTTCCAAAAAGGGGCAATCGAAAGGTCACTTTTTTTTTGGTCACCATTAAATTTACTCTGAAAATTTACAAAAAAAATATAATGCCTACCTTTAGTATGTAATGAACATAAAATTATTATTTTCAACAATTCAAAAAATTATATTTTATCAATAACACTGGATCACAAATTTTAGTTTGGTTTTTGTTCTCCAGACGCCACTATCCAATTTCTATGTAGAATTGCCCGGTGATTCCGAAAATCGAGTTAATTTTTTATTTTTTCTATGGATACGTTTTCGAGATATTTTCAAATTACCGTTATTCAGCTCAAAACAAAAAGTGGTTCCACTTAATCACGTATATCTTACGAATCAATTTAACAATCTTAAAATGAGATACGTCAAATCAAAGCTAATGGAATTCTCCATATATCATGTGTACATTACCTTCCGATAAGATTTATAGTTTCTGACAAATTAATTAATCACTACAGTTTTGTTTTATTTTTTAATTAAAAATAATGAAAAAAATGAAATTTTAACAGAAGAAAAATTAAAAAAATAACAGGTTCTGTGCTAAATTTTTGCATCTGTGCTAAAGCCTGTTCTGTTACAAACAAAAATCAAGTTACTACTGAAGAAATACAATGGATAAATAAAAAATAATGAGTAGCCAAATGAAAGTGCACAAAGATTTCTTGTATGAAATATGTGCAGAAAAGCGTGTTACTCAGGTGTACGTGGCGTATGAGTAACTTTCTTTCCTGCTCATTTTTCATACAAAAGATCTGCGCATTTTCATTTGACCATTCAATTTCAAAAAGTCTAGTAAAGTAAATTTTTGACTAAAGTCAGAGTCGACTTTACCATCCCTATATTTGCCTACGTTCCGCCTACGGAAACTCGACTTTCAAGCTGACGCTTCGTTAAAACAGTTTTTAATGTGGTATTAAGAAAGAGGGTCGCTAGCCTGATCAGAGATCTGCTGTACTCGGATAAAAACACTTAGCTCAAGAGATCGCCCGACATCCAAAGTGATGCGTATATAAACGTAACTTAGTTCAAGAAATAAAATGGAGGGGGAGTTCATACGGACTGTCGAAGTCTCCATGAGTACGGATGAAACGATATCACGTTGGTATCGATACTTTTACTTGACAGTAGTGTCGATACCTGAAAAACATCGGATCTAAAGTATCGATGCCTACTCGTATCGATACTTTTGGCTATTAAGGTATTGCGTATGAACTAAGTTTAAATATATTTTTCACGTAGTTACGTAATTCGTAAGTAATTCAGATCCAATTACCATGCGAATTGCGAACAAATCGCTGTAGTCTCAAATTTTAATCGGAAATTTATCGAACAAAAGAAAGATGAAAATGAAGGAAAAGAAATAAACGGTCAACTCGAATTAAGAACGTGCCGTGTAAACGGGGTAATTCACTCAAGCAATTCATAAGCGAACAGCGTAGTTGGCATTGCCCATGGGAGCTTAGTTTGACAGTGGCGGAAAAAATTCCGAAGCAATATTTGCCTTGGTAACGGGATTCGATACGAGTATTTTTTTCGCTACCTACTCAGTACTTGGTTCAAAAGTAACGAATCCAAACCACTTAGTATCGAACGAAAAGTATTGTTTCATTCCTATCCATGAGGTACTTCTCGGAAAATATTTAGTTGTTCTGATAGTTTTTCATGCTCTCATAAAGTTGTCGATTTCTCAATATTTCTGGAGGTGGTATTTCGCGACAAAGCATAAGATTTCTTGACATTAATTTAGGTACTTTTACTCAGTTACGCAGATCCACGTTATCCTAATTATCTGTTCTGTCTTACTTTAAAACAGCACAGGGATCTGTCAATATAGCTTTAAGAAACGAGATTTTATGTAGCTGATTGAACTTGGTGGAATATTTTGTACTTTAAGAATTAATCTGAATACTAGGCAACCCTATGTAGTTGCTCTAGTTCGCTGACTCTGACTTTGATTATGATTATTGCCTATTTCTTGTTATGATTATTGTTTCCATTTCATTTGGCACATAATTTGATGGTAAATTGTGGACGGGGGGGCGTTATTAGCATTACCGTCAAATTCATTTCATGGAATGGTCAACGGAGACAGCCAAATTGGATGGTGGTGGTGGAAAATGATGAAAAGTGCGCCAGGGGCGGGGAAAGTGCTAACAGAACTGCAAGTAAAACTTACTGTGTATAAAAATATGTACGCAAAAATTTCTAAGCGCAAGAAATGGGTGCGTACGTTCCACATGGCAAACTCTTCTTAAAAATATTTGGTTTTTGCAAGACTTTTTCCTTTTAACTTAATTTTTTCTTTTCACTTAATTTTTTCTTTTTATTCGTATTTTTAATTGCGCTTTTGTAATCATTTATCGCATTCTTATTCTTCTCTCTTTCTCCATTCCTTTTTGCAGGCGCGACAAGGCTGCAGCAAATGGCGAACCATTCACGGAGCCGCCGCCACGTCTACGCGGACAAAGCGCTTACTTGGCGGTAAGTATGAGCAAATTTGTTTTTAAATTCTTTTTTTGCAATAATTTTCTCGAACATGTCCAAGCTACGGACTTTGCTGTTGTACGCTTGCTAGAATTTTAATTTTGATTTTATCACACACCTTGTATGTATGTATGTGTAGGTACATATATTTCTCGTGTGACGGCCGGTCAGATGTCGCTAAATGCTTTTAAGCTTTTAAACGCGTTACGTCCATTTGCCACATTTGCGCTGCAACATGGCCATTCAACCTCAAACACTTTATGCCTCACACACTCGCCAACTTAGGGGTCCTTTGTCACTTTACCACTTTGCAACTTTGCAATCTTCGCACATTTACTTCGCTCATTTGCGCTCATTTCCACTTTCTTTAAACTTTCAAGTTTCATTGTCATTTTCATTGCTGCCATGCCATCTTCCATGCTTGCTTGCTTGCTTGGCCATTGCCTGCCTGTTGTTCTTGCCATTTCCA
>NW_023464109.1:0-11846 GCF_013731165.1 Rhagoletis pomonella | reverse complement strand
CGGCTACCATTAGTGCAGTACCACCTTCATCACGAGCACCATATCTTGATAAGATTGAATTAAAATTAATGTGCATGCATTACCTCATAAAAGAGCATAATTACCTTAAAAGCAATTCAACCATCGGTAATGAACGCTGCTTGCATGCCTCTGCAATGGGTACGTTACTAAGGCCATAGATTTCCTCCATGCATTTTGGATCATTGTGATCCTCTACTGGTTTAGCCATAATATTTGGATTGGCACCATTTTGCAGAAGTAGTGTGGCTACATCAACAAATCCACCACGCACGGCCGCCAAGAGAGCTGTTTCACGAGTTGCACCACAAAGTAAATTCAAATTAACGGGGCACCTTTCGCATTCATCCTCCTCCTACGACATTAAAATCAAACGGCAAAATTAAATGTAAAAGCTTCTTCTTTTTCTGTCACTCACTTTGACCAGATTCTCACCCTCCCCAGATATATTCAATTTGGCCATTATTGCTTGGATACCAAATGAAATACGCTTACGTGTGGGTGTGATCGAAGTGCTGCTACTACTTTTGTGAATGTTTTCAACGCCGACAGGACCTATCTCTGAGTTGCCAACACAGCCGCCCTCACCAATATTTAAGGTTTTGTGACTCTTTACACGCCACTTGAGTAGTACATTTACCAAAGATTTGTTGCCCAATATACTGGCAATGTAGAGACATGTCTGACCTGTTACATCTTGAGCATTCGGATCGAATGGCAAACGCCACTCCCATTGACCCTCTTCATCGCGATATGTAGCATACAAATATTCCGGGTATTTGAAGTTGATCAGCAATTCGAGTAAATGAATATGCCCGTTAATGCAGGCGGCATGGAACGGCAGCCATCGCTCTACAGTAGGTTGCTGCAAGAGACACAATATTATGTTAATGACATTTGTCGGCAGGCATATTACACAGGCATGAGTACTTGTATTAAATCAGGAAACCGTTCTAACATCAGTTTTGCGATATTGTAGTGGCCATGATGTACAGCAGCATAGAGTGGTGAATATTTGGTGACAGCGTGTGAGCGACCATCCGCACCAGCGTCCAGCAATCGTTTCGTTATGCTCTCATATCCCGCCTGTGAGGCCCTGGTAAATGAAATACATATATATTTATACACATACATATGTACTACGAACCTTGATAAAAAAATTTAGATAGAGAGATGTCATAATGCCAGCAAAAGTCAAATAGCTAACATGGTGACCAAAGTCATTGAGTGAAACCACCTTCTCTTTGTATCAAGCTACGCACAATATGTACACTAGACAGACCCAATTTTGCACAATGTCGTTATTTTTTTGAGGCTGATAGCTAAAAACTTTCGAACACTTGTAAAAACTCACCAGACCAAGTCTGGTTGCGAAATTCAAATATTAACCCGATTCGAGTCTCCGTTTTGTACATTAGCTATTAAATGTTGAACTTTTTAAAGTTGATTTGCATAGTGAAGAGCAGTAAAATTGGGATTTAAAATTACACCACCGTAATCTTTGTTTAATTCTAACACTCTCACAAAATAAAAATATTTTACAAATAGTCCTTGAAAACGCCCATTTTTGGGAAGAATTACTCCCGGATTAGTCGTGTGCGTAAAAAAAAAAACAAGAGAAAAAAGCATAAAACGAAAAAAGGGTAGGAGTGAATTCTTTTTAAATACAAAAAATATATATTATTATTCTGTAGACAACTTGTTAGAATTTCTTTTTCCGCTTTATACATACATACAAAGCATCTGGATATGAAGAGCTTTGAAAATAAGCGAAAACAAGTATATGGGTCAATCCATGAAAAATTTACACTAAAAATTTTGTCCCGCTAAAATTATTCTTCCTTGAATTCTTTGGGTAAAATACACGTATTTTTTTATTTTCTTTTGACACATACAGTTTTCGAGATATTTTTTTTTTAACTATAAGCGTGCCAAAAAAGAACTTTTTAAAATATGCTTCAGCGCAAACAAGCATTTTAATAAAAAACAAACTTAATCATCGTACCATTTATGACTTTTTCTTGGCTTTTATATGAGGATTACGAGAAGTCGATACAAAAAATCTAATATTAAAAAGATAATAACAAATTAATTTTTTTTTCAATTTAGTAATGATTTTTTTTTAATTTTTTTATTGAAAACTGTTCTTCAAATACTTAAACAAAACCTGTAAAAATTTCAGAGTGGGTAGTTCAAAATTACGCTTGTAATCAAAATTTAAACACCTGCGAAAGCGCTAAAAACGCGCGCTCTCCTTGGCGTGCACCATCTATCTATGTACTCGTATAACAGGCTGCATGCTCGCAGCTGAATTTCTTCGGCATTACATAAAAGACAAGTTCTGAATGTAGTTTTTTTTTTTTATAGGGTTCTAATTACGCCCTTCTACAATAATGGATATGAATATCTACTTTTTATTTGCTGAGGCACGCCTTTTTCCTGGTTTTACAAAACTTTCTATTTTGAAATCTTTACAAAAAGATTAAGTCTTGACCTTCAGTCTGTGAATTTTGTTTTTATTCCTATCTTTATATTTTTCACTTTTACTTTGCCAAATCGCAACTTCTCCCTTCAAAATTTCCATAAAAAAATCTAAAAATCGCTTACTTGCAATGTCCCGCGATGTGCTCACTTCAATGGCTCAAAATACCCTGATATCACGAAATGGGTTAAAAGTAAACTGTTATGACGACATGGGATAATGTTCGCGCACCACGCCACTATCGAGGAAAATGACATCGAACACGAACAAATCAGATGGATTCGTTCGCTGTTTGTGCCTAGCTTAATCGACTTACTTGCCCATTTTTTTTTTGCATTAGGAATGGAACTTTTCTAAATAAATAAAAAAAATAAAAATAAAAATAAAAATAGAACAACATGAAGGTATCGAAAATATCCTGAGATCACCAAAGCCAAATGAATTTTAGGTGTATAAATGGATTCCTCATACCTAACAAATCTTTACAACATTTTTGGGTATGCAGTTTTCTAGCCCATACAATTTTTTATAATTGTTTTGTGGATACTACTTTTGCGGTTTTTTTTTATATAAACTGTAGTGTTATCTACAAAAAATGGCTTCGATTTTTTGAAATTTTGTTGCTAACGGTCCCCCGCATTTTGTTTCATAAGAAATGCATGCTTATATGGAAAAAGTGCAAAAATCCGTCACCAAAACAATATTCTCAGAAATTAACGGGATTTTCTAACCATTTGAAACTTGCACTTTATTAGACTAAAATTGCATACCCAAAAGTTGTCTAAAGAATCAAATTAAAAAGTTGAAATTTTGATGAAAATTTGTGGAATTTTCCTAAATTTTGTATAAAGCTTGAACAGTATTTTTTATAGAAAAATAACAAAAAAAAAACTCGAAAAACATTACGAATATTACAAAAAACAAAATCAACACATCAACAAATGTCCTTTAAAAATGTTGTCCTTAAAACTCCTTGAAAATTTGCAATATTCATTTTTGAAAAAATTATTGTTTGAATATGTACATACGAATTTCATTTCATTTGTACATTGAATTTCGTCCTGCAAACTTTACTGACTTGAAAAGATAAAATTTATTTTATTAAAAGCGCATTTTCAATACCTATTCGTCCTTGTTAAGCAAAAAATTTTACATACAGCAAACATTTTTTTTCGTTTTTAAATTCAACAGAATTTTCTAATTACCTTTAAAGTTTTTGCATCATTAAAGGGATGGATACCCCTTTGGTAATTAAGTAAATTGTTTTAATATTTGTTTTTTCTTCTAGATTAATCACTTTTTTATTTATAACAACTTAAAAAAAAAAAAATCTGCTGAAAATATTTAAGTTCTTTACAATTTTATACAAAGTTTTCCTTATAAAAAGAAGTATATTTTTTATGAAATGTAATTTGTATAGTATAGTTAAGTGAAACCACGATTTGTACGCAATACTCACAAGAAAAGCAACGTATTTGCTCCACCAGGTGCCATGTTGGCAATAGCTTGCCGCTCACTGCCTAACGCTTCTAACAGGACACGCACGGTACGCTCATCGCCTCCAACTACTGCCTGGCGCAGTTCTCGGTGCTTTATCGACCGTACCTGTTCCCGCGCATCTGTAAATATAGAAGAAATACGTTGTATTAGAGTCTTATACAGGGCTACCGGGAAAGTCGTCTTACATATACTTAATGGCGTTATTATTTAAGTCATTTCTGATTAATTTGATTTTTTGACGTAATGTCACATACATACTTTGACGTTTTTGATACATTGTACTCTAAAGATTATTAGCTTATATAAGATATTTATTTTAAAAAAATATGTATTTTTGTTGCTTGTGTGTCCACTTTTTAAAAGTGTAAGTTCAAGAATCCTTACTGCACATCATAAAGAAATTTTGCTTGGAAACTGTTTTGCAAATTATTTTAAAAACTAGTATGCCTTCTTAACTATCCAAAAAGTCCGTAGACGGAATGCGGGAGTCACGTCTTTATGATACGAAAGCAATACAGCAATTAGGATCTATTTCGCTAGGAATGACAGTAACTTGTGCGATAAAGTCTGAAGTGTTACAAAAGACTCTTCTGTTGGTTAAATTTTTGATAAAAGTTAATAGGAAATTTTGGGTACCTCTGTGCTTGGAACCACAGCCGCAGAGTTACGTACATACGCCATTTTCATCCTGCTTTCGGCTTAGATTGCTAGCTCAAACGCACTTATAATTTATGAAATTCCGACTAAGCATTTTAAAAAGCTGTTCCAAAAATGTATGGTAAAAAGTCATTAACATAATAAATCGAATACCGCATCTGTTTAAAATTTAAGCGTAATTTTATTATATGTTATTCGAAAAAGTTTAGAAAACAAAAATATAATTTTACTTGATTGAACTTTCAAGATTTGCCTCGTTATTTTTTAAAACTTCAAAGAGTAAAAATCGTCCTAGCACCTGCTAAAAAGATAGAAAAGCGACAGAAATTTTTTTTGTTTTTGTGAAATGAATAACTATCGCTTTGATAACTTCCAATACGGACGAAGAAGTGACATAGGCGCGATAGGCGATGAAATTCTCTTTCAAGTGCTGGCAGGGGAAGTATAAAATACTTAGTAAAAATTCGTAAATTCAAAAGATTATCAACCAGTCACTTTTGACCGTTGGTGGTTAGTTAAAGTTTTATTTATGATTTTTATTAATTGACATGCCTTTTAAATAAGACCAAAAAAAATCCGACCCTGGAACTAATATTACAGAGCTATTCTGATTGTACTTTGTAATAGAAAACTTTTAAATTGAACTGAAACAAAACTTTAGTACCGGTTTCAAAATTTTTGTTACCAGCGCAGCGTTAAACAAGTCTAAATGTAAGCAGAAAATAAAATACTTTTTTATAATAACCTTTAAAGTCCAATGTCTCCAAAAGGTTACGTTTTGGACATCATGTCACCAAATCAAATTAATGAGAAACGACCTAAATAAAAACTAACGTACTTAAGTACCTAGGAAAATTTTCCCGGTAACGCTGTATAGCAGATGTGGACACTTAACCCTTGTGTACAAAGAGTGGGTAAAAATGTACCACCGAACAAAAAATATAAATATCTCGGCAATCAAATTGGTCACGGTCAGAAAGTTTCATGATAGCCTTGTGAATGCATTATTGAATACCATACCGTTTAATAAAACCCTTTAAATATAAAAGGGCACTCTTCTTTAGGGGCTGAGGGCCCATAGTCCTTAAAGACAAACCCACAAATACTTTCATACATTTTGTATGCAATTTATTTCGAGTTTCAGTTATTTCCATTGTATGCCATCACAGTAAGACTAGGACATACAGTGTTGATTTTTTTTTTAATATTCGTAATGTTTTTCGGGCTACTTTTTTTATTATATTTTTCTATGTGTTTTTACCATCCAGCTGTATTTTTATCTGCGATGAATTTGTCGTTATAATTTTCTTCAACAATTTTATAATGAGCTCGAGGCCATTTTTTAAATGAAAAATTTATTGTGGAAAAGCAACAATAATTTGAAAAAATGGTAGAAGTGATAGCTATTTCGGAAATCACCACATTTCCTCATCAGACTTCTTTCAGTAGGATTCGAACCGACGATCCCACTGACTCAGCCAGTTGCCTATGCACCGTGCTAAGACGCCTTGTAAATTATCGTTTGCTTATTTCCACTATTTTCATTCTTGTTATGCCAACACAATCAAGCGCAGCTATTCCGCTGCAATTCACTTGATCATGTGGTTGTTGGTTTTCTGAGAATAGTTTGTGAGATAAATAGCATGCGCTTCAGTTAAATCCGGAATTGCATCGATGCGATCAATTAATTGTTGAGAAAACTCGTCACAGCGAGCTTGTAATGCATTTAAAGTAGTATGTCTCTTTCCGATCACCCTAGTTAGTTTGCGTCGGTTATTTTCGAGATCAGGAACTTCGCCGCATATAAAACACTTTTCGTTGAAGTCAAACGGAGGTGGAGACATTGAAGTTGCAAAAGACTTCGATGAAGACGAGAGTGATAAAACAACTTCTGTATTTTCACATGTTCTTTTTGGATGCTCAATGTCAGTAAACACTATCAATACTTCTTTTCTTAACGGTGGCAACGTTGCCTTGAAGCAGCGACTTCTTACAAACAAAACATTCGTCCATCTTGACCAATTTAACGATTTAATGTAATCTATAGCGTTTTGCAAAGTGTCTTTACGTGAATAATTTACCTATTTCACCCAACTCTTATTTTGCACCGTTTTTTAAACGATTTTGAAATACCACGGTTCACCAATATATTAGGCGCAATCCCGTATTCCTCGGACTAAAACTAGTAAAACTGTCAAAAAAAAAAAAATTCGCTCAGAGCGAGAGAGTAGCATTGAAAAGTACGGCATCGCTTTCTAATAAAAAATGGTAACTTCTGTCAACTTCAACATAACCTCCAAATTTTGGTTGT
This sequence comes from Rhagoletis pomonella, assembly GCF_013731165.1. NCBI lineage: Eukaryota > Metazoa > Arthropoda > Insecta > Diptera > Tephritidae > Rhagoletis > Rhagoletis pomonella. Next base: position 4,878 of record NW_023464109.1, on the reverse strand, counting down.
AAATTTTTGCTTATTTTGTATGTAAACACTCACACATGTAAATAACCAAAAATACTTTCAAATTCATTAGAATCCACTTAAACAAGTAATTAAATACTTTTCAACACGAATTAGCAGAGTGCACTTTTCTTTTGTTTACAATTTGGCTGCCAAACACACTACAGCTTATCGTTTGACACATTTACCAGAATTTACCAGCAAAAAATCTTTGAACTAAAATTGGTAACTTCTGACAGAGAGAGAGGGCCTTACTTACTACCTTTTTTTCCTCCCAATAGTCAGAAAACCGAGTATGGGATCGATTTCCAGTAAAATCTGACTGATTCTGACTATTTCCGACTAGTCCGGACTCGTACGGGATCGCAACCATTGTTTTACAAGATTTTTTTTTCTAGCACGATTATGCCCATTAACAGCTGGAGAGTTACGCTAGCGCCCTCGTGGAAGTTATAAGAATGAGAGGTCGCGCGCCGATTCACTATCGAAAAGTGAAAAAAAAATTAACACAATTTTTTTATTAACGTGCAAAGAAATGACGTTAGAAAAAACCCGTAAAAAAATCAATTTTTTCTTCCAAGAAAAAAGTATTGATGTGTTTTTCGAAAAAATTAACGGTATCGATGTAAATTGCGAAAAACCTTTACACCCTACTTTCCAAGATGTAGGCCATTCCACGACCCCCTGAGTCCCGCAAATCTACATATTTTTAACATCTCCTAAACCTACTCAACAATAATCAAAACGATTCACGGACCTTACCAAGAATGTCCAGAGTTTTGCTGATTTCACTGTACTATTTGGAATCATAGACTTAAAGCGGTTTTCTCAAGTACATTTTAAAATGTATCTATCTACCCTTCAAACATAACAAAATTAGTTTTTAAAGGGCAAATAAACTTTAAGACCTACTTGAGAAAATACCCCTTAATTGATATTTAAAAAATACACAAATGAAATTAAATATTTTTTATGTTACAATGCTTGATATATGAAGTGTGTTCATATATATATTTATACTTACCTAGGGGTCGAGTTAGTTCAATCACTTCATCTACGAAATAATCACAGGCATCTAAAGCCGTTTCAGTGCCAGATGTAAGTTTATTCGTAAATCGCCATGCCATATTAAAGACGTTTGAGAGAAAACTGGTTTTAACCCAACAAAAATATGATTACAAGTGGTTTTACGAATCCAGTACTTTTAATTGTACATATGCAAATTCACCAAGGTAAGCACAGAATCTTTTGTAACATTTATTCATTTTAACAACTTTAATAAACTTTTCCTTGGTCACTCTAACCGAATTACATATCTCAATGAACTTGGTATAAATTTGTATGTATTTCTTTTTTTTTATTATCAAGTTTCGAAGCTACAAAACACTAGGCCTTTTTTCTTAGCAATGAAAAGTAAAAATAAGTTCGTGGTTAATGTATTAATGATTTGACAGCTTTCCTTGGGAAAATCGATAAAAGTTGCAGCGGTATGCTACCCGAAATGTGTACATACTATGTATGTATGTATATACATATCGTCGTTTAAAGTACAAAACCGCGTATCGTCATTCTGCAAAACCGCGTAACTGACAATTTGATTTGCTCACACAAGCTCTTGGCTCAATCCTTATCGATTCGTCCTGAAATATACTATCCAGAAGTGCGATTGCTTTATAAAAGAGAGAACCAATTTGAAATATGAGTGTTTTTACGCTCTAGAAAATAATTTCTACAATTTCACATACGCGGTTTTGCATTTTGGTGATACGCGGTTTTGCACTTTAAACGACGATATGTAAGTGTATGTAACTACAAATTTTCGGGTGTTAAAAAGCAGCTGTTCCTGCAAGAACTCACTGGGTAAATTGCACGTTATTTATCGGGCAATGATGCCATATAAAGATTCTCTTACTTTCTACGAATCTCTTAAAAGCAATGTACAAATTTAACCATTCTACTTCGCTCGGCAAAGAAATCTACTACAAACATAGTTGTGTACTAGCAAACTTCCAGCGGGCTTTTCAGCTCAACCAGTTTATCCATGCTAGCGACTGGTATTTTTAACATGGGGATATCCTACGAAATGGTCATTGAACCGATTATTCCAGAACCCAAGAACCACTGCCGTAAGGCTGTAGAAAGGAATGAAATGCCTTTTGAAATGCAAAAGATTTTTTATTTCCCTTATTTTTGGTTTTTTTTTTTTTTAACCGACTTCCAAAAAAGGAGGAGGTTATCAGTTCGTCGGAATATTTTTTTTTTATGTATGTTACCGTATAACTTTGGACCACGTCAACCGATTTCTTAATTCTTTTTGCATCGGAAAGGTAGTGTCTTAGAGGTGGTCCCATACTAATCAGGTTAAGATCCAACCATTGGATCATGATCTATATATATATATATATATACATATATATATTTATATAAGAATTGAAGTCGGTTTTTTTTTTTTGCTAAAAATTACTAGTTTGCTTAAAAATTACTTGTTTGTTACACGATTCATGAGTTTTTCGTCAGCTTTTTCTGATCCCCAACTAAAGCTGTTTTCTCGTTGCAGCTGATCATGCATCAAACTGGTCGTTTCACAACAACCCGCTGTCTTGCACAGCATTTCTATCAAGTGTCGGCAAAGAAGTTCAATAGAAGGCCTATGAACTGGCTTAGGTCTTCAACACGTGTCATCCAAAGCAAATGCGAACTATGTTTGCGAGAACGCTAACAACATACGCATCACCGAATCCAAATCAGGAATATTCAGGTGACATTTTCAATAAAGCTCCAATATTGATTGAGGGCTTAGGAAAAAGACTTTCGTGTTTATTAACATGCATAAGGCTGCGGTTTCGGTAAGAGCGAATTTTCATCGCGCGAATTTGCACGAAATCGCTTACAATGCATATGCATATATTCGCTCTTACCGAAACCGCAGCCTTATGCATGCCAATAAACAACAATTCAAGTTAAATTTGACTTTTTAAACCAGAGACCATAACGATTATAAGAAATAAAATTAAATATTGCTCTATAATTATTACTGAACAAAGAAAAAGTTGTTTTCGTCCCGCCAGACGATCATTTTAAAATGTAAATTATTTTCGTCATCTCATAATAATTATATGGGACTTTTATTTTTTTTTCGTCTCGCGGGACGTTTGTTTCAAGACAGATATTATTTACGTCTTCTAACGGGTGATTTTTTTGAGGTTAGGATTTTCATGCATTAGTATTTGACAGATCACGTGGGATTTCAGACATGGTGTCAAAGAGAAAGATGCTCAGTATGCTTTGACATTTCATAGAATAGACTTACTAACGAGCAACGCTTGCAAATCATTGAATTTTATTACCAAAATCAGTGTTCGGTTCGAAATGTGTTTCGCGCTTTACGTCCGATTTATTTTGTTCAGCGATGAGGCTCATTTCTGGTTGAATGGCTTCGTAAATAAGCAAAATTGCCGCATTTGGAGTGAAGAGCAACCAGAAGCCGTTCAAGAACTGCCCATGCATCCCGAAAAATGCACTGTTTGGTGTGGTTTGTACGCTGGTGGAATCATTGGACCGTATTTTTTCAAAGATGCTGTTGGACGCAACGTTACGGTGAATGGCGATCGCTATCGTTCGATGCTAACAAACTTTTTGTTGCCAAAAATGGAAGAACTGAACTTGGTTGACATGTGGTTTCAACAAGATGGCGCTACATGCCACACAGCTCGCGATTCTATGGCCATTTTGAGGGAAAACTTCGGAGAACAATTCATCTCAAGAAATGGACCGGTAAATTGGCCACCAAGATCATGCGATTTGACGCCTTTAGACTATTTTTTGTGGGGCTACGTCAAGTCTAAAGTCTACAGAAATAAGCCAGCAACTATTCCAGCTTTGGAAGACAACATTTCCGAAGAAATTCGGGCTATTCCGGCCGAAATGCTCGAAAAAGTTGCCCAAAATTGGACTTTCCGAATGGACCACCTAAGACGCAGCCGCGGTCAACATTTAAATGAAATTATCTTCAAAAAGTAAATGTCATGGACCAATCTAACGTTTCAAATAAAGAACCGATGAGATTTTGCAAATTTTATGCGTTTTTTTTAAAAAAAAAGGTATCAAGCTCTTAAAAAATCACCCGTTAATAATAATTATCGGGGACTTTTATTTTTTTTCGTCTCGCGGGACGTTTATTTCAAGACGGAAATGATTTACGTCTTCTCCTAATAATTATATGGGACTTTTGTTGAATGAAACTTCTTAATTGAGTTCGGAGTTTTGACGCGTTAAATATTTAACGCCACGATTGTTCATGTCATCAAATCTGTATCGTTCGTTCGATTTTCAAAGATGTGGTGTCAAATTATAAGGCTTTGCTTTTACGTGATTTTGGTTTATTGAAAAGGGTTTCCAGGTGTTAGCAAATCAAATTCCAATAATCGAGCTCGGAGTCATTTGCGTTTAATTTCGTGAAATCGGCAGTACATGTACCGATTCTATTAAGAGGAAATGTGGGACGTAAATCATTTTCGTCTTGAAATAAACGTCCCGCGAGATGAAAAAAATAAAAGTCCCACATAATTATTATGAGAAGACGTTAATAATATCCGTCTTAAAATAAACGTCCCGAGAATCGAGAAATATAAAAATTACATATCATTGTTATGAAAAGGCGTAAATAATTTCCATCCGAAAATAATCATCCCACGAGACGAAAAAAGATATTTCTCGTAAATAATTATTATAAAAAAACTAAAAAAATTTCTCTTAAGGCGACGTTTTTGATCTCAAATATTAGGATAATAATTATTTTGGGTCTCTGTTTTAAAGGGGTGGCAACCCTCCTACACGTAGTTTAGAAATGAAGAATTTTGAAAACCATTTTGATTGATGTGC
>NW_023464108.1:0-11848 GCF_013731165.1 Rhagoletis pomonella | reverse complement strand
GGGGGCGTGGCACTTCCCATACAAACCGAATTTCTCATGCTACATATCTCTGAAAGTGTGCATGGTAGAGTTTTGGAAATTGGTATGGAGATATACGAAATCAATCGCATACCCTTGGAGAAAAATTTTAGCTATTGTAAAAAGGGGTGTGACATCTCCCATACAAACCGAATTTGTCATACTGCCTATCTCTGGAAATTTTTTGGTAGAGTTCTAGAGTTTTGTATGGAGATGTACGAAATAAATCGCATACTCTTGGAGAAAAATTGGAACTACTGGAAAAGGGGGCGTGGCATCTTCCATACAAACCGAATTTTTCATACTGCCTATCTTTGGAAGTGTTCATGGTAGAGTTCTGGAACTTGGTATGGAGATATACGAAATCAATCGCATACTCATGAAGAAAGAGGGCAGCTGTTGGAAAGGGGGGCGTGGCACCTCCCATATAAATCGAATTTTTATACTGCATATCTCTGAAAATATTCATGGTACAGTACTGGAACTTCGTATGGAGATATCTATATAGATGAAATCAAGCCCATACTCATGGAGAAAATTTGGGCTATTTGAAAAGGAGTGTGAGGCCTACAAACGTACCGACCTTTAGCTATCTTTGAATGAATTTTTTTTATTCTTCTGTAGGTGTGTTTGTGAGTGAAATCCTCCTAAATGGTTGTACGGATTTTAACGAAACTTTTTGTGTGTTTGGGTGGGTCTCTGGATGGTTTAGTTTCACAATTTAATCCGACAGTTGGCGCTGTGGTTGAGTTATTACTAAAAATCTTATTAATGATCCGATTTGCCTAATGTTTTAAATATGTATACAAGAACGTGCTGCCAAGTGGTGCTGAAGTCGAGCTATTACTAAAAATAGCCAAGTGAGAAATGGGGCCGTGAAGGTCAGATTAAATCGACCTGTTGCACCATTGAGTATATCGAACGCTCCTGCGTTGCAATTGACCCAATGGATGTGATTTTCCAATATTATTATGCGTTCAAACTTTTAAGGTATTTCGTCTGAAATAAATATATGTATATTATTTTTCTGTAGAACACTGATTCGCACCCATTTTGAAATTGCCACCTACTATACTGTAAAGCTTCTAGGACATTCACTATAGAACCGGGTCATTGTTGCCGCCAGGGAGTGAAGAGGAAAAAATTTATTTCGCTTTGCGAATAACCGTGCTATAAATGCCGCACAACTGGAGAGTTTCAATAACGGATATAACACTTTCCTTAGGTTATTTAAAGCGGCAAATGACCACCAAACCTTAATCTTAGCAGACAAATGTGCCAATGAAAATCGTAAACGTGAATTGTTGGTGAATTTGTTGGACCAAAAAGTTTCAATAAAATATATAAAAATTTTGGGCGGGACGAAGTTCGCCGGGTCTGCTAGTATATAATAAAATAAATATTCAAATCTAGTCAATATGTGAGTGTCGTATAGTTATGATATTTAATAACATCTCTTTCCTAATTAACGATGACACTGTTTCTATATGAAGCTGATTTCGACATTTTGTTTTAATAAAATTTAGTATCGAAATCATGATTCAATAATGAAAGGTTTTGTAAGAAAAACTTTCTCTCGCTCTAATTTTATCAATGACACTCCCACCATACTCCTAAAAACAAAAACAGTGATATTTCTTTTCCAAATATCTTTGCAAGTTTTAAGAACATTTTTAAATTGTTAGTAGTGAAATTTTTACTTTTTAAATTTGAAGAAATGTTTGTTCTTCATTCGCTGGCGCCAACAAGACAAAATGGGTGAGCATCGTTGGACTACAGAAATTCAATGTAGGCTAAAGAGACGAAATTCTCTTAAATGCCGAAATATATTTGTCGATATTCGTGGAGACCTCTTGATTCTGCCAAGTCGCTGTAAAGTAAAGCATGCAATGGTTTTGGTAAATGAGCCAACGAAGGTATTTAGGTATTGTCCTCCACAACACACTCCTGGTGTCTCCGAATGAGGCTCTGACGCAATATAATATTGCCAAACCGCATCCATAGGCCCAATCGTCACACGACAGCTCGGTTTAGTCAATGGCGCGATGTATGTAATTGCACACTTAAAAGGTTTACGCACGAGGCGAATGTTGGCTGGCGACCAACTTTGTTGAAAGCGATTAGTTGAAAGTAGAATGCAAAGTTGAACAATGCAAACGCCTTTTTATGGCGAATATTTTTATATTTTTTTATATTTTGATATTTTTAATCATTCAAATTTTCGGGCAACCCGGCGAATGGTTAATATTCTGACAGTTGTATATTCTCCCCAGAATATTGAAAGTGCGACATCAAAGAATTCGAATTTCCATATTCGAAACAATCGAGCCATATCCGCGAAGGAAACGTAAGCTCCAAATTTTTTTATTTGCCGTTTTTTTTGTTTAATAAATACTGCATATTTTCCACAAACAAATAGCTTCTTCATATCCATCATCTGTCAAACAATTAAAACAAAAAAAAAAGCTGAAAGTGGACCATCCATTCTCGAGTTATGCGCCATCTGACGTACGCAAGTTTGGTATATACATAGAAATATTTATTTTCAATAACAATCGGAGGTTATATTCGATGTAAATAAGCTTGTTTAAATTAAATAATTAAATCAAATTCGTTTTTGTTTTAAAATACCACCATTCACTATTATCCACACCTTTTTATGGAATTTAGCTCCCATTTTAGGAAGTGTGATTGAATTCTTCCCCTTTTTCCCCTGCTTCCATAAACCATCCCTGTGGGTGGGAGTGCCAAATTTTAGAAAAAAGCTACTTACAAAACCTTTAATAATTGAATCATGTATCGAAATTATTCTTTCAAAACTTTCCTAGGAATGTGATATAATGGTTCGTTCAAAACCTTTTTTCAAAACTTATAAAGACAACAAGTAAGAAAGTCAAAGTTCGGGTGGAGCAGAACATTAAATACCCGGCGCAAGTATTAAATATATGTATTCCACCTTTCCGAAAGCTACCGCTAGATGGTAAGTCGGGCTGTATCAATTTTGAGTAAATTAGCGTCCTTAAATTTCGAAATATTCCAGTTTCAAGCATTTCTTAAATTTACCGTTATATGAAAAGCGGCCGTAATTTTAGTCCGATTTCAATAATTTTCAACGTTTTGCTTTTGTTTGGCAAGCACAATAACCATACCGAGTTTGGTACAAATTGGTATAACCTTTACCGATATACATATATGTGATCATAAGTGGGCGGTGCCATGCCCATTTTCCAAAATTTTACCATAAACGTATTTCGTGGTAAAGACATGTTGCAAACATCAATTTTGAGTAAATTAGCTTTAATATTTACTGATTTATCGAAGATTTTGTATTTCTCTAAATTACCGTTACATGGGATGTGGCGTGGTTATTGTCCGATTTTTTAAATTTTCGGTCATTTAGTATGTTGTACCAAGGCCAACAACTGTGCCAAGTTTGGAAGAAATTAGTCCAGCGGTTACCAAGATATGCACATGTAACCATAAGTGCGCGTGGCTACGCCCATTTACCAAAACTTTATAATATTCTTATTTTTCGTCTTAAATTTATTGTAAATATCACTTTTGAGTCAATTATCTTCAGTAGTTACTAAAATATCGCAGTTTTCGTATTTCTGGAAATTACCGTTATATGGGAAGTGGGCGTGGTTAATGTCCGATTTCGCCCATTTTCACTACCAACCTACCCTGGACCAACGGAAATCCACATACCAAATTTTGTTGAGATATCTCAATTTTTGCTCGAGTTATCATGTACACGGACGGACGGACAGACGGACAGACAGACATGGCTTAATCGACTTCTCTATTCATTCTGAGCATTTATGTATACATTTCTCTATATCTATCTCGATTCGTTTTGGCTGTTACAAACAACCGTTATGTGAACAAAATTAATATACCCTTGTGCACAAGTGCGCTCGGGTATAAAAACGAGAAGGCGAAGAGAAAAATTTCCCGCAGTGAATTTTCAGATTTTTAAAACGGTATAGTAATTTAATTTTTTAAATTTAAATAAGGCATGAAGACCCCATGGAATACGCCACTGGCTCAAGATGAATTCTTTATGATTCTTCACTCATCTGAAAAGAATCAAACATGTTTCTAAATCTCCGCCTTTCAACTTTCGAATCAACAATCTGGGACTCGTTCTCCTCTTCAAGCAATACCGCCGCGGCTATGGATATGTTTCCACTTAAATTAAGAACAAACGATAATTATGTTTCCGCTTAAATTAAGAACAAACCAAATTTTATTTTTAAATTACAATTTATTCTTATAATTATGTTTCCACTTAAATTAAGAACAAACGAAATTTTATTTTTAAATTACCATGCTGTTAGATATATTTAGTTATTTTTAAATATTTACAAATTTTAACTTCATAAGCTGCTATAGTTTGTTGGCAATTATTTCTTTTGTTTTGTTTCGATTTCACACATTCCTAGCAACCAGCTAATTTCGAAGATGTTTGCGTTCCTCGTCTTCTTCTTTCGATTCGATCGTAACACCGAATACCAAATTACGATTGTTGCGGAGGGAATGCGGGAACGTAATCGAAATGCAGAATAGGGCCGATTACATTTCATACAGATTACAACGAATTGTAAATAAGAAGTACAAACTACGTAATTAATTCATTCAGTATTGGTTTGAAACGGGTTTCCGAGTAAGAAAAGTCTAGAACAGAAGAATTTGAGAGCAAGTTAAATTCCTTTAGAGCCAAAGAGAAGGTTTCGTGATTTCTTAAACATCTCTGTGGCATAGCAAAATGGATACGTCCAAGCAAGTTTGAGCAATCTATGATACCACGTACTAAGTGGATTCCGGATACCATGTACAAAATAAGGGCCGGATTCGGATATCCAGTTGAACAACAATGAACGCCACTAAGCAAGAATGCGTGGATGATGTATTTTAAAATGGGATGAATATCGAACGCTTCCCGAATCCTACCGTACTGCTTCACTGTTGCAATATTTTGGGACCCACGTATCAAACCTCTTTTTTTTCTGACATCAATAAAGCTAAAAACTGTGTAAATCTTCTTTTTAGACCTGGGTAACGACGCAAATTTTTTGGCGTAGGACCCTAACTCCAGCGCCACTGTCGGAATCAGCACAGTGTGTGGCGCGATTGCGCCTCTTCAGGCTAAAGCTCATTTCCTTTATTGCTGCATGCTGCACCAAAGTGAATTAATACAAGGTGATATCGGTTGAGAAAAAAACTAAAGTATACCCAAGTTCAAAACCCAAAAATACAACAAACCCATCATTTTCACATTCAGAAGGACCGCGACGAATTCTAGCAACACCACCTTGTAAAAATTCGCCTTGTGCTGCCCATTTTACAAGAGAAACTTTTATTTCGGGTGTTTTTGCTGGTTCTTTGCGACACCCGGTGTTGTCAGTGTTCCGGTGTTAAACTAAGGTGAATTAATACAGGGTGGTATCGGTTAGGCAAAAACAACTCAAGTATACCCAAGTTCAAAACCTAAAAATACAACAAACACATAATTTTCACATTCAAAAGGACCGCGGCTAATTTTAGCAACACCACCATGCAAAAATTCGCCATGTGCTGCAGTTTTAGAAGTGACATTTCTTTTGATGGTTCTTTGCGCCGCCCGGTGTTGTCAGTGTTCCGGTGTTGCTGGCGCCATTGCGTCACTGAGTTGTGAATATTGGTATCGGCGCCAGTAACTCAGCTCTCGGTGTTAACGCAATGGCGCGGCGCCGCACCGCGTTACTCACGGCTACTTCTTTTGAAGAGGGATCTCGCAAGGATATTGGACAATGCTTTGAGGAAATCACCAAAGGCTCTGATGCTGATTCCAGTTTTTGAAGTGAAGTGGATGGCCAAACGTTGGGAAAACAAGGCAGCGACCGTACAAGAAAAAAGGCAGCGATTTAGAAATGGAGAAATATTTACAGCTACCCCTTATACCCGGACAAGAAGACCCTTTAATTTGGTGGAAGCGTAGCCGTCAATAATTTCCAAATTTGTTTACACTGGCAATGAAGTAACTCTGCGCACCACCTTCCTCAGTGAACTCAGAAAGAGTGTAGTGCACCGGGTAGCATTTATGTTGGCAATAGAAATAGGTTGTTGCCCGATAATTCGGAAATGCTTCTTTTCATACTGAAAAATATAAAACTTTAATTACTAATTAGGTAAGATCGAATTTTTTTAGGATTTTTTAGCTTAGAAGAACACTCCTACTAATTTCTGGTTTAGTGGTTAGAGGAGAGGTTCGTATAATCGCACGGTGGGAGCAGGTTTCGATCCCTCGTACACGCAATATCCAATAAATAAAAGCAGTCGGTCGCCCTCCATTGGCAAGCTTCTAAGTAAAAAGCTTATCATAACAACTTCCTGCCGTTCGGACTTTGCAATTACTCAGCAAAAAAACAATATACGGTATAAATATGCACTTCTGTCATTAATGTCAGAAATAAAAAATTTCCCAAGGTGGATTGGATGATTGAAGAAGTTGAATAACTTGGAAATATAATGTAGCTAAATAGCAGACCCGGCGATTTTTATAGTGTAACAACATTATCACCAACAATTTACTATTTATCTGTTAATATTATGGTTTGGTGGTCATCGAAGGCATAAATAACCTAATGAAAGAGTTATGTCCACAATTATCTGGCGTTTAATAGCACAGTTAACCGAATAACGAAATAAATTTGAAGTAGGTAATTTTTCTTCTTCACTCAAAACACTCAATAGAGTTCTACGAGAGACTTACCTACACAGTCTACGTGAGAGTTATTTAGCGAGACTTTTTCACCGTGTATACAGTCCATCGCAGCTTGATCGAAAACTCTACGACAACTCTATGCTATGCTCTATAGTTTTTGCTCTACGTAGACGTATGGTACAGTCTGACTATGAATTTCATCACAGTTTGTTAAATTTTGAAATGGCTAAGACATTAAATCGTTTATTCGGTACCACCACACCATTTGAGGTAGATTTAATACGTAGAAAAATGGCTTTTTCAATGGCCTCCCTCCTTAGGAAAGAGGTATAACTATTGGTTATAACATAAGGGATATTCACCAAACTGAGCAAATGGCCTGGCACTCTTGGCAACAGTCGTTGCTTGAGCTAATCTGCTCTTTTGCCAGAGTGCCAGGCCACTTGCTCAACTGGGTGAATACCTACATATACATATGTAGTAGTTTGGCTGGAACTGCTCGGAGAGACTTCTTTCAAGGGAATTTTAAATATTAAAGATTGTTTGATGTGGGTCCAAAAGTACCGGTACTATGTGTACCGGTTGCCATTTTTAATTTTTATGTACATTTGTCTACTTTTAGGTAATTTTTTTTCGGCAAATAAGTACAATTTAAAAATTTAATTCTTGTTTTTTTTGCGAAAATGCATTTTATGACGTCAACAAATAGGTGAATGCTGCCAAATCGACGAAGGGTTAGCGCTCCGCTGATGGCGCCAACTATATTTTCTACATCGTGGCCAAGGCGAATTTATACAAGGTGGTGTTACTGGCGATTTTAGATTTTCGCCGCGAAACTTTTAACGTAAAATGATGTGTTTGTTGTGATTTGAATTCACCTTGTTTACAACAAACACATCATTTTGACATTAGGAAGTACCGCGGCCAGTAACACCACCTTGTATAAATTCGCCTTGATCGTGGCTCTGATATAAAAAAATATGGGTGTTTCCTGCGTTGCGGACGTTCTGTTTGGAGACACTTTTGTCATTATAAAAACTATAGTAGGCTCTGAATGAACACAAATTTTTTGTCATGAGTAGTCATCATCAATGCCTACCCGAAATCAATAAAAATATTTCCCACAAATGTTATATGGTAAGTGAATAGCGATTAAAAGTTCCCTTTCGGCCGTTCCCAAAATGGAACTCGTATCGAAGATGACTGATGGTTTTTGATAAATTCTGCATACATAGCGGCGCCTTCAACGCATACTATGCTAAGTCTGACTAAGTCTATGCTGACATAGCATAGTATGGTTTGAAGGCGTCGATATGTACTATATCTACATACTGTTACTCACAAAATTTGGTATACTGTTTGTTTTTGTTAATACTCGCAATTTTTTACATGCTAAAGTTTTTTTTTATTTTTGTTTTGGTTTGAGATATGGCTTATATTTTATCAAACCCCATTTAAATCCAAATATGGAGCTGTGTACGAAAATTATGAAAAATCTGCAAAGCAAACTTTTTAACACGAATTTCTAAAAAATCAGGTATGCACTTTTACAGTACATTCAGTTTTAGTCAGTGTACGAAAATAAACTATATTGTACGTTACTATTTCGTTTCGTTTATTACTTTAACAGTTCGGTACAATACGAAACAAAACGGCTGAGTTCACTTTGGCGATAGTACACTACAGTAGTTTAGTAGTTACAGACGAAACAACAAACGAAATGAATCGTGCAGGGAAAATATTTTTATGTATGTACATATATGCAATAAACAAATACAAAACGAATGGCTGCAATGAATAAAAAAAATAAAAATGTTTTTTAATTGAATTGGATATGAAAATTTACAGAAAAAATTATTTTTCACGTAATTGAAACGTTTGCATACATATAAAACGTACCCTATGGTACAATTGTCACAAACGAAAAGCAAACGTTTCTCGTTGGGGAAAATGACAGTGAATCTTACAATTTGTTTCTGACTATTTACAAAACTGTACAAAACCACAAATGATATGATGATCGATGAGCAAATGGGAAATGTTTTGTACAGTTTATTTTCGTACCCTGGTTTTAGTACAATAATGTGCAAATTCAAATGTATAAACATTTCTAAAAAATCATCGCGAATTTTTAGACATTTGAAATTTGCACATTATTATACTAAAACTGAATGGACTATAAAACTACATACATACCTGTTTTTTAGAAATTCTTGTTAAAAAGTTTGCAATTTTGCTGAAACTTTGCAGATTTTTCATAATTTTCATACACAGTTTCATACTTGGATTTAAATGGGGTTTGCTAAAAAATAAGCCATATTTTAATATCTATCTACCAAATTAAATAAAAAATACTAACAAAAACAAGTAAGAAAGTCTAAGTTCGGGCGGAGCCGAACATTAAATACCCGGCGCAAATATTAAATAAATGTTTTTTCACCTTTCCGAAACCTACCGCTAGATGGTTAGGCGGGGTATATTAATTTTGAGTAAACTAGCGTCCTTAAATTTCGAAACATTGCAGTTTCAAGCATTTCTGAAATTTACCGTTATATGAAAAGCGGCCGGAATTTTAGTCTGATTTCAATAATTTTCAACATTTTGCTTTTATGTGGCACGCACAATAAAAATACCGAGTTTGATACAAATTGGTTGATCCGTTACCGATATATATATATGTGATCATAAGGGGCTGGTGCCACGCCCATTTTCCAAAACTTTATCATATGCGTATTTCTTGGTAAAGGATTGTTGCAAGCATCAATTTTGAATAAATTAGCTTTAATATTTACTGATTTATCGAAGATTTCCTATTTCTCCAAATTACCGTTATATGGGATGTGGCCGTGGTTATTGTCCGATTTTAAAAATTTTCGGCCATTTGATATCCTGTACAAAGGCCAATAACTGTGCCAAGTTTGGAAGAAATCTGTGCAGCGGTTGCCAAGATATACCCATGTAACTATAAGTGGGCGTGGCCACGACCATTTTTCAAAAATTTATAATATTCTTATTTTTCATCTGAAAATTATTGTAAATATCAATTTTGAGTGAATAATCTTTAGTAGTTACTAAAATATCGCAGTTTTCGTATTTCTGAAAATTACCGTTATATGGGAGGTAGGCGTGGTTATTGTCCGATTTTTCCCATTTTCAATACCGGCCGTCCTACGCCCGAAAGAAGTACGCGTACCAAGTTTCGTTAAGATATATTAATTTTTTCTCGAGTTATCGCGTGCACATAAGGACGGACAGACGGACGGACGGACAGACAGTCACCGCTTAATCGATTTCTCTTTTCATCCTGATCATTTATGTATACATTTGTCTATATCTATCTCGATTCGTTTTGCCTGTTACAAACAACCGTTATGTGAACAAAGTTATAATACCCTTGTGCACAAGTGCGCTCGGGTATAAAAACGTATAACCAATTTTGTGAGTAACAGTACCTACATAGAACAATATGAACAAAAGTTATTTGAAGCGTTCGGACGTTCTGATTTTCAATATGCTTACACTCGATTATCCCATAGCTTTCCGAAAAAAAAATTTATGCGACTGGCAAGAGTAACCAAAACTAGCTTTTGTATTAAAATTTGACAAATGAAGTAAACGTTACGACTCTTTTTTTTTACATGTATAGTATATTTTGCGTCCGAACGCTTGAAAAAAGCACAATTTGTAATTTAACTTTGGACCGTTCCTAATATATTTTCACATGGTTTTTGTTGTAGGGATTACAGAACATAAGCTGTACTAAATTTTTGTATAGATATCCAATTCTTTTTAATCGTGTGCTACAATTATGAAAGATTTCTGGAAGGTATGGTTTCTCCGAAAAAAAGAAAAATTGAAAGTGTAGTTGGAAAGCCGCAAATATTTTGAAATGGAATGGACCAATTAGTTCAATATTGTGGTGAATGAAAGACAAAATATGTAGTTATCGATTGGCATTTATAATCTTTGTCCAGGCAAAATTGTATTTTTTGGTCTTGGTTGGCACTTTTCAGGAAACACCCACATGTATATACATACAACAAGCGTTGGCAACAATTCGAGATCGAAAACTTACTCTAGGAGGTAACTATTGTCTACCGTGTACACAGCTTGTAGAGCACGAGATAGAGAAAAGGTGAGATTTCTCTATTTTGTCTCTAGCTAGAGTGAATATCTTCTAGAGTTCCTCTACCGTGTAAGCTTAATTGAGAGAGGAGATTTTTATTTCAGTAAAACTAGAGAGATTTCTCTACCGTGTACGCTTAACTTAACGATGCGCTTCGATGGTGATGCTGTCCTTGAAACTGTATAGTGTAGCTAGTGGAAGTTTCAAAATCGGGGAGTATCGTTGGTCTACAGACACCTAATATACAAAGATTTATTTCCGATGAAATATCTTATATGTCTTATCAAGGAGTGCAATAGTTCTGGTGGTTGACTTAATGGAAGTCATTTGAGGTTGACCCCTGGACAACTCAATCCTGGTGTCTTTGAGTGAAGCTTTAGGGTAATATTAGTAAATCACAACTATTGGGCCAGTCGGAACACACGGGTGTTCGACATACTATGTGGTGTAGCGGGTCGACGTAATCGGACATTCAAGACACTTTTTCTCACTTAACGTTTTTTAGTAATAACTCAACTCGTTCTCGAGCCAATCTCGAGCTTTGCGAACAGAAAAAACGGCCTTTAATAGATAAGGGTATTCATCTACAGTAAAACCCGCTTAAGTACCTCACGAAAAATTTCAGCTTTTTGAGGTACTTAGGCGGGTTGGGTACTTAAAAGTACACGCTAAAATACCTCATGCGGGCACTTAAGCGAACAATTTCAATTTTATTGGAACCCGCGACTAAAGATTAAAACTTCGTATTTCTTATGGTGATTTCGTTTCTACCAAAAAATGTTGCCTTTGGATTGCCCCTTTCCCTTTTCGTGTTCGATTCTAAATTAAAGGGAAAAGGTGAGAAAATGAAGTGTTTATAAACTTTTTATTTTTATTTTTTGAACTGGTAAATAAATGCCCCAGTCTTCCCTCGTGTCAAGCCGTCAACACTGCGTTTAAGAAAATTAAGCATTTCAATTTTATTAGAACCTGCGACAAAAAAATTAAAACTTAAAGGT
>NW_023464107.1:0-11849 GCF_013731165.1 Rhagoletis pomonella | reverse complement strand
CAACTATGAATGATGTTCGTTCATCCTACCTTTCTCTTTCATCCTTTTAATGAGCTTATTAGCAAAGAAATAAAAATGGTGAGAAAATACCTTTTCAATGATACCTCACAAGTCTAAATCGGAAGAGTTTGGGTTCAGTTATTCAAGTTTTTCTTATACCAATCTTTGAAAAAAGTTAAAAAAAAGCATCAAAATTAAATTCTTTTTTTTAATTTTTTACAAATATTTTTTATTCAGATTTTTTAAGCTTAAACCGTTTTGTCATTTGAGGGGATTTAAAGAAAAAAAATCTTTAAGAAATTATTTTTATTTATAAAAAAACTCCATTTTTGGAAGTATATTCAAATCGGTGCAGCTCACGTAAATATTAATATTTTTCCGAAATATTTTGGTGGGCGTCTTAAAATATAATATATATACATAATGTAAACACAGTGCCGATTTTTTTTTATATGGGGAGTGATGCAGTCTAATGTACATATGTACATTAATATGCTAACAGAAAATATCCTTAGTTTTCTGTAGTTTTTGTTGCAAGCTCTTTAATTTGATTTGTATTTGTTTTGGTAAAGAAATATTATTTTCGCATTTTCTGCTCTGTAAACAAATTATCGTTTGACACTTGAAACAAAAACGATAAGTTTTATTATTTCCTCTGCGTAGATTAAGTTTACTTACATACGTATGTACATATATAAAATCAATAATAAACAATTAAAATCAAGCTATTTAGGCAATTCTTCGAAAATGATATTCTACACTCACTTTTAAACATTAGACGGTCCGACGCAAAAAAAAACAAAAAAAAAAAAAACGATTCATAAAATTAGGTATACGTATTTTAAAGCTATTGTTGAATTCAGGGTCACTCATTTCTTTTGAAAAAGGTCAATGTTTCATTAATAGAATTTGTAAAGCATGCCTTATTTCCAGTAAATAGCTTTAAAAGAAAGAGAGATTGAAATTATGGAGATATGCGTTACAATTTTTTTATTTAAAGTCCTGCTGGCATTTTAAACGCGGTTTTAATTTTATAGGTATCATGGATATTTTTATTGTTATCTAAATGTGTGGGGAATCATAACATTTTTTCTGTAAATTTGTAGAATGTTGAGAGTAATGCGGGATTTCCACTAGGCATTTTTTTGGAATTTTTTCATTTATTTGTTTCGTTGAATACATTAGAATTAACCTTTTACTGTATGTACTAAAATAAAATATTTGTGCACTAGTTGAATTTTAAATATTCGTATCATGACGTTATAAAAATAGTCATTAAATACATTTCCAGATTACATTTTTTAAAAGCCACCAAGTTTTTGTCATTTCAATGCCTACACTGAACCAAAAATCCATCTCTGGATCAAAGAAAAACTTTCTTTACTGTAAGGTCGAAAATTCTTCCGAATGAGTAAAAAATTCTCCCGAATGCGTAATTTTTCTTTGGAATGTGTAAAAACGTACACGAAAATATATAACCGTGGATGTAATCCATCATTTTGAAGAAATGTTGGGCATGAAAAGAGGATAAAGCTTCTTTAGTGCTGTTTCGTTCCCATTTTTCTTCATTTTGATTGCTGTTTTTCTTCAATTAAGAGAAGTTTTTTTTGGGTGTAGTGGAAATTCGGCATGAATATGTAGCTCTATTTTCAAACGACACCTATGAAATGAAGGTGAAAAAATTTGTTTTACCTACAAATTTAAATTTTTTCATATATTTTTCCGTAAAAAAACTGTGACAAGAATTTGTCACTGATACAGACTAGAGCTGTAAATGTGTGGGAGATTTTAAATTTTCGTGAAGTTTGCATTAAAATGTGGTCAATGGGAGCTCTTAAGTCCAAAACATTTAATACATAGAAAAAGGTTTAAGAGGATAGGGAAAAAGATTCGCTGCAAACTTACCACATTTCATTTTATACAAATCTTAGTAGTTAGTCGAGGAAAAAGAGAACGCAGCTCATGCTTTCTCAACACACCGTAGCCAAAAAGTCCTATCTCAGTCTGCCGAAGGCCCGAAAGCTGCAGCGAAAATGCTTTGTCATATGAAGGAAATACTAGAAATAACCACAAATACACCAAAAGGAAAACTTTGTAGAAAAACATTTCATGCTAAAATTTAATACTCTTTTTTTTTGTGCGGGGGGATTTTCTAAAGAAGTTTAATTCGTGCCAAATTAATGGGCGAGAACAATCGAAAGAATTGACCCCCGACAAAAGAAGTTTAACAATAGCTTTGCTTGGCGAGACATCCTAATGTGCTCACTTACATATGTGCTTCCTTACGTACCCTGCAGGTAAATCCATCGATGCTACTCCTCAATTGAAGCTTGCATCGAGTGCTATAATACTCGAAAATGTCCTAAATTGTAAAAATTTTCCTCCTGCTGATCCCTTTTTCATTTCAAAATCTTGAGATGGTGTTGGAAAAATCACAAATTTGTACATAGATGTTTCCGTGAAGCCTCGGCGAAACATTCAGGTGACCAGAAAGCAATATTTTAGTTTTTTTTTTTGAAAATACATCGTTCATTTAATAAAAGACTGTCATAACTCTAAACCGAAATTTCTAAGAATATGATACAGAATTACTCGTTATAGCTAAAATCTTGTGTAGTTTCCTAGTAAGGAAACAATATGCATATTTTTTTTTCTAAATTTCGGAAGAAAAATTTCGCTTTTTGACTTGTGACAGTTTTATGGTAAATGGGCGATAAGTTCTTTTGTTAAAAATCTTAATCTCTTAAAATATCAAATCGTCAAAAATATTCCAAAGGGGATGAATGTTGATTATTCGTTTTGTGGAAATAATCAAAATGATAAACACAAAACAAATATTTATACGAAATTGCCTTTTGTTTATGAAAATCTGAAGTGTTAATCCAAACAAGCGCTTATTGGGAATTCTCAAAAAGTGTAATTTAATACGCGCGCGTATATTTTTTTTAAATATGAACATACAAATGTATGTACTCGTACATATGCGTATTTTAATGTTGCAGCAATATATATAGTATATGTAGATGGATATGAGGGTCAACCCATGTCAAATCGGCCAATGATTGGAATCGGCCATTATTGATTTGAACGAAGTTTGGTTAGAAATTTTGTTTTATCTTATAAGGAAATTCTGCCAAAGGAAAAAAATCGAAAGTTCAAAATTTCACAACCTTTGAAGGATTTCGCCATTTTACTTTTTTAATATTTCCAAAACTATTATAGTTACAAGTCATGTTTTAAAGGCGATATTTGGGGTTATATAAAATATATATAGTACATATTTATGTACATATATCCAAAAACGAAAAATAAAATACAAATTACAACATTTTATAATTTCAAAAATTATATAAGGAAAGACCTATTTAAGTTTTTTTCAAAATTTTTTCATCCGATAACTCTTACTGATCTTAAAATAACCTGTTTTTAGGGTTTTTTCTGAAATATGAATTTTTGAACTTTGCAAAATAATTTTTTTGCAACACTAAATTAAAAATAAAACAACAATTGTTTAACATAACATTATTTAGAGTTTTCAATTTTTTTTTTCAAAGATCAAAACTGAATAGATATCTTAAATAAACATGTATCTTATCTTCTGAGATCAGTTGCGTTATTGTATGAAAAAAGTTTAGCTGTATGAAAAAATTTAAAAAATATGGAAGTTTGCTTTTACGATTTTTTTTTTTATTTAAAAATTTTATAACCTTTTTTATTTTTCGAATTTTTGTATATGTTTTTTCTTTATAGCCTTAAATGTCACTTTTACAACGAGACGAGACCATTTTTGTACCTATAATAGTTTCTGATATATTCAAAACTTAAACTTGTGAAATTAAAAATTTTGCATAGCTTTCGAAAAAAAATTTTAATTTTCAAAAATGGTCGATTTCAACCATTGGTCGATTTGACATGGATTGACCCATATGCTAGTGTGTATTTAAATACCTACATATGTACTTATTGTACAAATGCATTCTATGTATACAAAAGTGTATAGAATTTCCACGCCGAAAGTAACTAAATGGGAATATGCCAGGGCCGGAGTTAAGTGGGCGTTTTCATGTGATTTGCTATCCCAAGCAAGCAAAGCAAAAGCTCCCCTTGTCAACATTTCGTGAACGCTGGAATAAAATACTAGTACCATAAGTGTTCTGTTCCAACAATTGAGGTTTTACTATATATAAAACTTCGAAAAAATGAGCGCCTGTCAAAAGAGCAATTTTAATGCTAAAAGATTAAAAAGAAACCGGTTGCAAATGGTTTCGACTTGCAAAGTGGAATCATCGATTCAAAGCAGTAATAAATCAATGGTTTTTTTGTCAATCGCATCATCACAGATCTGGGACAACTATTTGCTTTGTAAGGCATCTGTTTAATAATTCTTTAAGCTGGTGGTCTAGTGCCCGTTTTGGGATTTCCTTTTACTAAGAAGATAATAAACAACGATAAATTTTAGTATCTACGAAAAACTGTGTTTTAACTGCCGTTTTCTCCAGCAGTCTAAGTGAAAAATGATTTCTTTACTTCTGTCAGTTTTCATATTAAATAAAAATTATCCTTTTTCATTAAAACTACTTTCGTGAAATTTTATTTTTGAAAATTTCAAACCACCATCCCTTAACAATTTTACTGTACTCGATGTAGTATAGTTTATATTGCTTTCAGCCCCGTCTACGCCACTGTGGCACGTATATTTACATTATTGCATTAGGGTGGGACGGTTTTTTTTCGTAAAAAATGCAGATTAGCTTAAAACGCTGTAGATTTGATTCGTAAGGATTTTTCCAAGTCAAATTTTTAGAATCTTTAAAATTACATGTCCAGTTTAAAAATTACCTAAAAATTATGTCCGGTTTTTAAACTGACCAACAATTTATGTCCAGTTTTAAAATTACCTAAAAATTACGTCTGTTTTTTTAAGGAATTTTTTGTGCAATTTTTGAAGCATAAAATTATGTCTAGTAAAAAGTTATGTCCAGTTTTTAAATTGCCTAATATTTATATTTACTTCCTAAATTAAAAGTTATGTACATATATACGTAGATATATATGTATGTCCGGCTTTTGAATGAGAAAAACTTATGTCTCTTAAAATGACCAAACCTTAATGTTCACTTCTTTAATGGACAAATTGTATGCCCAATTTTTAAATTTCCTTAAATGTATATTAATTTTTTAAATAACCAAAAATGTACACCGATATTTTGATTACCTTAAATTTATGTTTAGGTTTTCAAATGATGAAAATTGTATGTCTAGTTTTTTGAATTACCCAAAAATTGTATCCTCTTTTCAAATTAAGAAATATATATGTCCGAAATTTATGTCCAACTTTTTAAAAGATACCAAAAACTTATGTCCAGTTTAAAATGGCCAAAATTTTTAAAATAACCAATATGTACGGTTTTAAATTACCCAAAATTATATCCAGTTTCTACCAAATATATATGTACATTTTTTAATGACCAAAAACTTATGTGCAGCTTTTAAATATCAATATCAATGGCCAAAATATATGCCCCGTTTATAAATTACCAAAAATTTATGTCCAGCTATTACTTTCAAGCACTCAAATATATATAGAGAACGACACTGCACACCCTATGAAAGTATTTACTATAAATACATACTGGTATGTATTGGTATGTACATAAGCCCTGGAATATTTTAATACGAGGGCAGTTTGATAAGTCAGCGGCCTTTTGAAATGCCCGGGTTGTGTTTGCAATTTACTTAGTTTGTACCTGGTAGCCATTAAAAGCAAAAAGGTTCTCTGGACGGTATTGCCTATTAAGCTGCGAACTACCAAAATCTGGCTAGGAACTGCTGCTCTATCCAAATTATTCTGCTAACCTAGCTAGAACCCTTTGAGTTTTTCGTGCTTTCAAACCTGAATAAAAGGTTCGGCGGTAAAATATTTTCGTTGAATGAAGAGGTCATCACGGAAACAAACGTCTGTTTTGGACACCTTGGGGAAAAACTTTTATTCAAATGAAAAAAGTGGGAAAAAAAACAACGATAATTTACAAGTCGGACTTAGCACAGTGCGTAGGCAACTGGCTGAGTCAGTGGTAACGTCGGTTCGAATCCTACTGAAAGAAGTCTGATGAGGAAATGTGGTGATTTCCGAAATAGCTATCACTTCTACAATTTTTTCAAATTATTGTTGCTTTTCCACAATAAGTTTTTCATTAAAAACGGCCTCGAGCTCAATAAAAATTGTTGAATTTTATTCAAAAAATCACTGACTTATCCGACTATCTTCGTATTTGCTTGTACATTTTCCTATCGACTCAAGGATATAAAATAATGTGAGTGCCGAATTTGAAGACAGTCTACTACGACCATTGCGGATAAATGGATTCGCCACAATCCGTGGCTTAATAATTTGACTCCAAACGTAATAACATTTAAAGTATAAATAAGTAAATAACGAAAACAAGAAAAAACAATGACAGACCCAACTTTAACTATCAATCACGAGCAACTAAAATCACTTATAGAATCTGTGCGGTTAAACATTCAAGCAAGCGCCAACGCTGCCGCTCCAGCCACCGTCCAAACCAAGGGCAGTTTCTCGAACTGTAGCAGCCATTTCCGTGGCCAACGTGACCATGAGGCCGTCGAAGAGTTCATCAACTCCATCGTAACTTATAAAGAAATTGAATCTATAAGCGATGAAGATGCGCTTAAAGGGCTCTCTTTACTACTACAAGGGCTTGCGTCCACTTGGTGGCAAGGCGTGCGCAAAGAAGCGAAAACTTGGGCGGACGCCATTGCATTGATACGCGATCACTTCTCGCCCACCAAGCCGGCCTACCAAATCTACTTAGAGATCTTTGGAAAACGGCAAGACGAACGCGTGGCAATAGACACTTTCATCTGCCAGAAGCGCGCTCTACTCGCACAACTGCCTGAGGGACGTCACGACGAGGAAACCGAATTGGATTTGGTCTATGGCCTGCTGAACATCAAATATCGAAAGCATATTCAGCGCCAAGATGTTCGGACGTTTCGCGAGTTGCTGGAGAAGGGACGAATAATTGAATTCAATAAATTGGAAATTGACGTCGCTCAGCGAGGACTAAAACGCACAAAACGCTGCAGCTACTGTAATTTCCGGGGGCACAGTTTTGAAGAGTGCCGCAAGCGCAAAGCAAGCGAAAACAAAGAATCGAAGGATAGCGAAAATAAAGAAGAAGAGTGATAAAAAATATCCGCTTCAACGAAATGCCTACAGTACAAACAGACGCAGCAGGTCCGGAATTTACTGACCGAGACTGATCTTCGCACAACTAAACAACTCGTCCTCTTCAAAATGGAGCAGAAAGCATTCGTCCAGCCAGCAGTTCGCTAACCGCCGCAACAGAAATTTATTTAAATTAATTAAGTTGTAACAGTTTTCTTAGCTTAAATACGTATTGTGTACAAGTTATTGTGTAAGTTAAGTACATTGCCGTAACTCATTCAGCCTATCCCGACGTCCGAGGTGTTTCGCACTTCCTGCAAATCTAATTGACATTTTTTTCTTAGCAGCGCAAAGTATCCAACTGCATCTTTCGAGTGCTTTGAATACTTTGCTCGGCTGCAGCGATATTTCTATTGGAAGAGCAGGAAGAAAAGAGACACCTGGGATACACCAACATCACATTCGAACATTCATCCGCCAACCCAGACACACGCTGTGCCGAGCACGGCTTTAGATGGCTACGCACGCCAGCAATGGAGTTTCTTCATTGCCAATTTGCATTTTTTCTTCTGCAGATCATTGGAATTTTCCAATGAAAATCACCAGAAGAACATTTGCAACGAGTCACCACAGCAGATATTGGAATTCGTCTGGCTCAACATTTTTTGTTTGCATAAATTTCTTTCGCCGTGTCGTGATTCAAAATTACTACTTTTCTTGGGTCCAATTTTAGTGGCGTCGTGGTTGCACGTCAAGCAGCTGGCATCCTCAGTTGAGGCTGGCAACTGCTTGACGTGTAACTACGTGATTTGGCTTTGGATAATTAAGGAAAAGTAGTTTTTTTTTATAATGTTTTCGAAACTGACGAACGAAATTTTGTACGAAATGTTGGGCTTAGAGGCGAATTCAATAGCTGTAAGTGACTCATAATCGGCCGCATTTGAGTTCGGACGCTGTGGCCTAAAAGTTATTCACTACAACAAATCCGCGAGCCAACCTTTCTAAAGGCAATTCTGGATTTTCTAAAATTAAAGATATCTTCAAGCATCGGCGTCTGCGCTTCCATGTGGCCGCATCTATCCGTCGCACATCAGTAAAGCTATTGCCTACAGCGTGTGTGTGTATATTTTTTCGTGCCTCTACATTTTGGACACGCCTGTGCCATTGGGAGACTGTATTTCTCCAGCGCTGCGTTGTAGTATGCGTCTCTTCGGAGTCACACACTGCGCCCGAGCGCCCACTTTTGTTGTCCCTTTTGGCACGGGCATGTCCAATTGTATAGGCAGGGGGGAAGTAGATATGCACCTTTAGGCAGAGCACTTACTATGCGACATAACATACATATACAGAGGCAACTCAATGTGCGCCTCCTCCACAAGTTCAATAATTGTACAACGATGGCTATGCGGTCGCCATTCGTACAGCTGGCACGCCAAACTGACGTCGTTCTGTTTCACAGCGGCGTCGGATGTGTGGCACGCTCGCGTATTAAAAATACGTTTCCTTTGGTTTTCGATTCGTCACGGCATTTGCCTCCGGAAATGTTGTGACTGTCTTGAACCCACTGTTCATCACAGCTCCGCATGTACTATTCCCTCAGTATTCGATAGCGCCTGACCTGACCAATTTTTCGTACACCGATAACGCCAACCACACAGTCTGGAGGAGCTGGCTCCAAATTCGGTTACGATTGGTCATCGAATATATATTCAATTTAAGAAGCGAACATATTGGCTTTGAATATTTGGCATCGAGTACTGGGGGAATTCGCATGGGGAGCTCTAATGAACAAATGAAATCTAAAAACTATCTAACTCTACCAACAACCAAACCAAAATGCAAACCTAAAAAAAAAAACAAAAAACCAAAAAAAAAACACAAAAAACAAAACCCAAAAAAAAATAAAATAAAACACAAAAAACTTACAAACGTAAATATTTCTTTCTTTTGGGAAGGGGTTATTTGCGGCGAGCCACAAAAGTATTGCACGAATTTATTCAGTTCATTCGAAGCAGCGCTTCTCAGCAGAGCGGAGCAAAAAATCAAGGAGCAAAGGATTTAACTGGAGCGGAGCTGGAGCAAAGAGCTAAAAAAAAATTCATTTGCTCCTTAGCTGCTTAAAGCAAAATAAGCAATACTTTGTTTTTATTGTGTTTTTTCACAAAAAATTTCAATAACAACGTTCTCAAGCTCAATAAAAATAAAAAATAAAAAATGTTCAGTTAATAAATTTACTTAAATTATAATTTTTTTGCCCCTGAAAACAACTGTGTTAAATAAATTTCCATTATTTTTGATACAGAAGTGTCCTTAGAGCATCTATATACATTTCTGCATCAAAAAGAAAATTTTCAAGAAAATGTCGCCTACGTTTCTTTGGCGGTTAGGGCTCGATATGTAAATAAATAAATAAATAAATAAAAGTTTTTTATTAGGAGCGAGAGTGGAGCAAGAGCGGAGCTCGGAGCAAAATAAAATACCGGAGTGGAGCTAGAGCGGAGCGATGAAAAAAACCTTTGCTCCAAAGCCCTGATTCGAAATTCTTACTGCAATTTCAGTGATAACCTGAAAATCTAGGAACGTATGAATGTAATTTGAATATACATTAGGATACACCACAAAAAAAAGTTGCGATTTTTTCCCAACGGATTTATACTACTTAATATATTTTAAGAATTCCGCCAAATTATTTCGAAAAAATATTAACATTTACGTAAGCTAGTGCGATTTGAAGATGCCTACACAAATAACGTTATTTTAATTACGGTAACAAAATTTTTAAACTTTTTTATGCTGATCTTTTGAACTTAAACTCTGAAGTGATTTTTTAGAAAAAAAAATATTATAAAAGACTAATTTTATTTATAAAAGAATAGATTTTTGGCGATATTTTCAACTAGGTCCAGCTCACGTAAATCTTAATATATTACCGAAATATTTTCGCGGAATGATGTGTATACATATGAATGTATATATACAGTAGGGAGCAGTGATGAGTACATTGTGGATTTTTGTTAAATATTTGCATTTTTTTATAACATTTTTTTGTTATTTTTTCGTAAAAACTTTATACAGAGCTTAGAAAAATTTAACAAACTTTCATTACAATTATGAGGTATTTAATCTGATTTTTTAGAATTTTTTAAGTATGCAGTTTTGTAAATTTAATATATATCCTTTACTTAAATTTATTTTTTATTTATTTAAAATTATTTTAGTTTAATAAAGTGCAAGTTTTAAGCGTTGATTTTTGAGTTTAGAGAATTTTTTTTGGTGACTTTTTGCACTTTTTTGCATACAAGAAATTCATTCATCTTATGGAAAAAATGCGCAAGACCATTTGCAAGGAAAATTTAAAAAAAAATCAACACCAGTTTTTAAAAATTACACTTTTTAAATGAAAAAACCCAAAAGTCGTCAGCAAAAAAATTACAAAAATCAAAGCGATTTTTCAGCCGCTTAAAACTTGTACTTTATTGTACTAAAATTATTAAATTTACAAAACTTCATACTCAATAAAAAATTCTAAAAAATCTGATAAAAAGCTCAAATTTTAATGAAAATTTGTTCAATTTTTCTAAGCTCTGTATGAAGTTTGATTTAAATGGTTTTGGTTAAAGCGTTAACCATATTTTTATAAAAAAATAACAAAAAAATTTTTGCTTTATAAACCTTGCTCCCCACTGTATAGTCGTAGCAATTCATATGTATGCAGTGTACACAGTTTTATGGATTTCGCGAAAATCGGACTACGATTGATTTAGCAAATAGCCGTGACAGTTTTTGACACACATACAAACAAATATTTTTTTTAATATTTCTTAAATTTTTTTGCAGAAACTTATTTAAAAGAACTTGTCTAAACGGCTCTACAAAATTGCGAGTAGTCCGAGTCATCACAAGAATCACTCGCTAGGAAGCAGGCGACTAATACCAGAGAAAATATAAGTCGGGCCTTTAAAAGCAAAAATAAAAATTTGTCACTCGCTGAGATTCGAGCCAGAGATGGAAAATAAAATTTTCAAATTGTACTTAATTTTAATGCAGATGCTGTACATCAAAAGCTTCGCCTTGTACCTTGCTTACTCTACTTTTGTAAAAACTAACCTTTGGTCTTTCCGCACGTGGGGATACCTTGGTACAAATGTTGGTGGATGTGCTTTCAGCTGCAATGTGCTTTGGCTGTGAGTTTTTACAGCCGTAAAAAGCTCAATGGTACCTACCGTAGCTTTAGTTGAGGTGGAAGTCAGCATGTCTACTACAGCCAAAGCATTTTTCCTTCAGTTGAAAGTCGGTTTTGATGATGAATTTCTGAAAATAATAAACAAATACTAGAAGAAAACTTACACCTGACTCGCAGGGGCTTCTAAATAAATGCGCCATGAGAACTCCCTATTCCATCAATAATAATACTGTAAAATTTTGGTTATTGAGGGCTTTGGTTTTTTTTCTCTTTTTTTAGCCCTTTTTGTTTTTATTATTCCTGTTTAAGGTTTGTTTCTTTGTAATTTTTTGATTTTTTTTTCTTTTGCCAAACTTAATGCTAAATATTTACAAAAATTTAGGTACATAGGAACTCTTAAAATAAGGTAGTTTTTAGAACAAATATCTCTCATTTTGAACTGGAATGTCTAAGCTCGCAATGCAGTGATTCTTC
>NW_023464106.1:0-11850 GCF_013731165.1 Rhagoletis pomonella | reverse complement strand
CGGCTACCATTAGTGCAGTACCACCTTCATCACGAGCACCATATCTTAATAAGATTGAATTAAAATTATGTGCATGCATTACCTCATAAAAGAGCATAATTACCTTAAAAGCAATTCAACCATCGGTAATGAACGCTGCTTGCATGCCTCCGCAATGGGTACGTTACTAAGGCCATAGATTTCCTCCATGCATTTTGGATCATTGTGATCCTCTACTGGTTTAGCCATAATATTTGGATTGGCACCATTTTGCAGAAGTAATGTGGCTACATCAACAAATCCACCACGCACGGCCGCCAAGAGAGCTGTTTCGCGAGTTGCACCACAAAGTAAATTCAAATTAACGGGGCACCTTTCGCATTCATCCACCTCCTACGACATTAAAATCAAACGGCAAAATTAAATGTAAAAGCTTCTTCTTTTTCTGTCACTCACTTTGATCAGATTCTCACCCTCCCCAGATATATTCAATTTAGCCATTATTGCTTGGATACCAAATGAAATACGCTTACGTGTGGGTGTGATCGAAGTGCTGCTACTACTTTTGTGAATGTTTTCAACGCCGACAGGACCTATCTCTGAGTTGCCAACACAGCCTCCCTCACCAATATTTAAGGTTTTGTGACTCTTTACACGCCACTTGAGTAGTACATTTACCAAAGATTTGTTGCCCAATATACTGGCAATGTAGAGACATGTCTGACCTGTTACATCTTGAGCATTCGGATCGAATGGCAAACGCCACTCCCATTGACCCTCTTCATCGCGATATGTAGCATACAAATATTCCGGGTATTTGAAGTTGATCAGCAATTCGAGTAAATGAATATGCCCGTTAATGCAGGCGGCATGGAACGGCAGCCATCGCTCTACAGTAGGTTGCTGCAAGAGACACAATATTATGTTAATGACATTTGTCGGCAGGCATATTACACAGGCATGAGTACTTGTATTAAATCAGGAAACCGTTCTAACATCAGTTTTGCGATATTGTAGTGGCCATGATGTACAGCAGCATAGAGTGGTGAATATTTGGTGACAGCGTGTGAGCGACCATCCGCACCAGCGTCCAGCAATCGTTTCGTTATGCTCTCATATCCCGCCTGTGAGGCCCTGGTAAATGAAATACATATATATTTATACACATACATATGTACTACGAACCTTGATAAAAAAATTTAGATAGAGAGATGTCATAATGCCAGCAAAAGTCAAATAGCTAACATGGTGACCAAAGTCATTGAGTGAAACCACCTTCTCTTTGTATCAAGCTACGCACAATATGTACACTAGACAGACCCAATTTTGCACAATGTCGTTATTTTTTTGAGGCTGATAGCTAAAAACTTTCGAACACTTGTAAAAACTCACCAGACCAAGTCTGGTTGCGAAATTCAAATATTAACCCGATTCGAGTCTCCGTTTTGTACATTAGCTATTAAATGTTGAACTTTTTAAAGTTGATTTGCATAGTGAAGAGCAGTAAAATTGGGATTTAAAATTACACCACCGTAATCTTTGTTTAATTCTAACACTCTCACAAAATAAAAATATTTTACAAATAGTCCTTGAAAACGCCCATTTTTGGGAAGAATTACTCCCGGATTAGTCGTGTGCGTAAAAAAAAAAACAAGAGAAAAAAGCATAAAACGAAAAAAGGGTAGGAGTGAATTCTTTTTAAATACAAAAAATATATATTATTATTCTGTAGACAACTTGTTAGAATTTCTTTTTCCGCTTTATACATACATACAAAGCATCTGGATATGAAGAGCTTTGAAAATAAGCGAAAACAAGTATATGGGTCAATCCATGAAAAATTTACACTAAAAATTTTGTCCCGCTAAAATTATTCTTCCTTGAATTCTTTGGGTAAAATACACGTATTTTTTTATTTTCTTTTGACACATACAGTTTTCGAGATATTTTTTTTTTAACTATAAGCGTGCCAAAAAAGAACTTTTTAAAATATGCTTCAGCGCAAACAAGCATTTTAATAAAAAACAAACTTAATCATCGTACCATTTATGACTTTTTCTTGGCTTTTATATGAGGATTACGAGAAGTCGATACAAAAAATCTAATATTAAAAAGATAATAACAAATTAATTTTTTTTTCAATTTAGTAATGATTTTTTTTTAATTTTTTTATTGAAAACTGTTCTTCAAATACTTAAACAAAACCTGTAAAAATTTCAGAGTGGGTAGTTCAAAATTACGCTTGTAATCAAAATTTAAACACCTGCGAAAGCGCTAAAAACGCGCGCTCTCCTTGGCGTGCACCATCTATCTATGTACTCGTATAACAGGCTGCATGCTCGCAGCTGAATTTCTTCGGCATTACATAAAAGACAAGTTCTGAATGTAGTTTTTTTTTTTTATAGGGTTCTAATTACGCCCTTCTACAATAATGGATATGAATATCTACTTTTTATTTGCTGAGGCACGCCTTTTTCCTGGTTTTACAAAACTTTCTATTTTGAAATCTTTACAAAAAGATTAAGTCTTGACCTTCAGTCTGTGAATTTTGTTTTTATTCCTATCTTTATATTTTTCACTTTTACTTTGCCAAATCGCAACTTCTCCCTTCAAAATTTCCATAAAAAAATCTAAAAATCGCTTACTTGCAATGTCCCGCGATGTGCTCACTTCAATGGCTCAAAATACCCTGATATCACGAAATGGGTTAAAAGTAAACTGTTATGACGACATGGGATAATGTTCGCGCACCACGCCACTATCGAGGAAAATGACATCGAACACGAACAAATCAGATGGATTCGTTCGCTGTTTGTGCCTAGCTTAATCGACTTACTTGCCCATTTTTTTTTTGCATTAGGAATGGAACTTTTCTAAATAAATAAAAAAAATAAAAATAAAAATAAAAATAGAACAACATGAAGGTATCGAAAATATCCTGAGATCACCAAAGCCAAATGAATTTTAGGTGTATAAATGGATTCCTCATACCTAACAAATCTTTACAACATTTTTGGGTATGCAGTTTTCTAGCCCATACAATTTTTTATAATTGTTTTGTGGATACTACTTTTGCGGTTTTTTTTTATATAAACTGTAGTGTTATCTACAAAAAATGGCTTCGATTTTTTGAAATTTTGTTGCTAACGGTCCCCCGCATTTTGTTTCATAAGAAATGCATGCTTATATGGAAAAAGTGCAAAAATCCGTCACCAAAACAATATTCTCAGAAATTAACGGGATTTTCTAACCATTTGAAACTTGCACTTTATTAGACTAAAATTGCATACCCAAAAGTTGTCTAAAGAATCAAATTAAAAAGTTGAAATTTTGATGAAAATTTGTGGAATTTTCCTAAATTTTGTATAAAGCTTGAACAGTATTTTTTATAGAAAAATAACAAAAAAAAAACTCGAAAAACATTACGAATATTACAAAAAACAAAATCAACACATCAACAAATGTCCTTTAAAAATGTTGTCCTTAAAACTCCTTGAAAATTTGCAATATTCATTTTTGAAAAAATTATTGTTTGAATATGTACATACGAATTTCATTTCATTTGTACATTGAATTTCGTCCTGCAAACTTTACTGACTTGAAAAGATAAAATTTATTTTATTAAAAGCGCATTTTCAATACCTATTCGTCCTTGTTAAGCAAAAAATTTTACATACAGCAAACATTTTTTTTCGTTTTTAAATTCAACAGAATTTTCTAATTACCTTTAAAGTTTTTGCATCATTAAAGGGATGGATACCCCTTTGGTAATTAAGTAAATTGTTTTAATATTTGTTTTTTCTTCTAGATTAATCACTTTTTTATTTATAACAACTTAAAAAAAAAAAAATCTGCTGAAAATATTTAAGTTCTTTACAATTTTATACAAAGTTTTCCTTATAAAAAGAAGTATATTTTTTATGAAATGTAATTTGTATAGTATAGTTAAGTGAAACCACGATTTGTACGCAATACTCACAAGAAAAGCAACGTATTTGCTCCACCAGGTGCCATGTTGGCAATAGCTTGCCGCTCACTGCCTAACGCTTCTAACAGGACACGCACGGTACGCTCATCGCCTCCAACTACTGCCTGGCGCAGTTCTCGGTGCTTTATCGACCGTACCTGTTCCCGCGCATCTGTAAATATAGAAGAAATACGTTGTATTAGAGTCTTATACAGGGCTACCGGGAAAGTCGTCTTACATATACTTAATGGCGTTATTATTTAAGTCATTTCTGATTAATTTGATTTTTTGACGTAATGTCACATACATACTTTGACGTTTTTGATACATTGTACTCTAAAGATTATTAGCTTATATAAGATATTTATTTTAAAAAAATATGTATTTTTGTTGCTTGTGTGTCCACTTTTTAAAAGTGTAAGTTCAAGAATCCTTACTGCACATCATAAAGAAATTTTGCTTGGAAACTGTTTTGCAAATTATTTTAAAAACTAGTATGCCTTCTTAACTATCCAAAAAGTCCGTAGACGGAATGCGGGAGTCACGTCTTTATGATACGAAAGCAATACAGCAATTAGGATCTATTTCGCTAGGAATGACAGTAACTTGTGCGATAAAGTCTGAAGTGTTACAAAAGACTCTTCTGTTGGTTAAATTTTTGATAAAAGTTAATAGGAAATTTTGGGTACCTCTGTGCTTGGAACCACAGCCGCAGAGTTACGTACATACGCCATTTTCATCCTGCTTTCGGCTTAGATTGCTAGCTCAAACGCACTTATAATTTATGAAATTCCGACTAAGCATTTTAAAAAGCTGTTCCAAAAATGTATGGTAAAAAGTCATTAACATAATAAATCGAATACCGCATCTGTTTAAAATTTAAGCGTAATTTTATTATATGTTATTCGAAAAAGTTTAGAAAACAAAAATATAATTTTACTTGATTGAACTTTCAAGATTTGCCTCGTTATTTTTTAAAACTTCAAAGAGTAAAAATCGTCCTAGCACCTGCTAAAAAGATAGAAAAGCGACAGAAATTTTTTTTGTTTTTGTGAAATGAATAACTATCGCTTTGATAACTTCCAATACGGACGAAGAAGTGACATAGGCGCGATAGGCGATGAAATTCTCTTTCAAGTGCTGGCAGGGGAAGTATAAAATACTTAGTAAAAATTCGTAAATTCAAAAGATTATCAACCAGTCACTTTTGACCGTTGGTGGTTAGTTAAAGTTTTATTTATGATTTTTATTAATTGACATGCCTTTTAAATAAGACCAAAAAAAATCCGACCCTGGAACTAATATTACAGAGCTATTCTGATTGTACTTTGTAATAGAAAACTTTTAAATTGAACTGAAACAAAACTTTAGTACCGGTTTCAAAATTTTTGTTACCAGCGCAGCGTTAAACAAGTCTAAATGTAAGCAGAAAATAAAATACTTTTTTATAATAACCTTTAAAGTCCAATGTCTCCAAAAGGTTACGTTTTGGACATCATGTCACCAAATCAAATTAATGAGAAACGACCTAAATAAAAACTAACGTACTTAAGTACCTAGGAAAATTTTCCCGGTAACGCTGTATAGCAGATGTGGACACTTAACCCTTGTGTACAAAGAGTGGGTAAAAATGTACCACCGAACAAAAAATATAAATATCTCGGCAATCAAATTGGTCACGGTCAGAAAGTTTCATGATAGCCTTGTGAATGCATTATTGAATACCATACCGTTTAATAAAACCCTTTAAATATAAAAGGGCACTCTTCTTTAGGGGCTGAGGGCCCATAGTCCTTAAAGACAAACCCACAAATACTTTCATACATTTTGTATGCAATTTATTTCGAGTTTCAGTTATTTCCATTGTATGCCATCACAGTAAGACTAGGACATACAGTGTTGATTTTTTTTTTAATATTCGTAATGTTTTTCGGGCTACTTTTTTTATTATATTTTTCTATGTGTTTTTACCATCCAGCTGT
This sequence comes from Rhagoletis pomonella, assembly GCF_013731165.1. Classification (NCBI taxonomy): domain Eukaryota; kingdom Metazoa; phylum Arthropoda; class Insecta; order Diptera; family Tephritidae; genus Rhagoletis; species Rhagoletis pomonella. The sequence goes on along the minus strand of NW_023464106.1, from coordinate 5,922 downwards.
ATTTTTATCTGCGATGAATTTGTCGTTATAATTTTCTTCAACAATTTTATAATGAGCTCGAGGCCATTTTTTAAATGAAAAATTTATTGTGGAAAAGCAACAATAATTTGAAAAAATGGTAGAAGTGATAGCTATTTCGGAAATCACCACATTTCCTCATCAGACTTCTTTCAGTAGGATTCGAACCGACGATCCCACTGACTCAGCCAGTTGCCTATGCACCGTGCTAAGACGCCTTGTAAATTATCGTTTGCTTATTTCCACTATTTTCATTCTTGTTATGCCAACACAATCAAGCGCAGCTATTCCGCTGCAATTCACTTGATCATGTGGTTGTTGGTTTTCTGAGAATAGTTTGTGAGATAAATAGCATGCGCTTCAGTTAAATCCGGAATTGCATCGATGCGATCAATTAATTGTTGAGAAAACTCGTCACAGCGAGCTTGTAATGCATTTAAAGTAGTATGTCTCTTTCCGATCACCCTAGTTAGTTTGCGTCGGTTATTTTCGAGATCAGGAACTTCGCCGCATATAAAACACTTTTCGTTGAAGTCAAACGGAGGTGGAGACATTGAAGTTGCAAAAGACTTCGATGAAGACGAGAGTGATAAAACAACTTCTGTATTTTCACATGTTCTTTTTGGATGCTCAATGTCAGTAAACACTATCAATACTTCTTTTCTTAACGGTGGCAACGTTGCCTTGAAGCAGCGACTTCTTACAAACAAAACATTCGTCCATCTTGACCAATTTAACGATTTAATGTAATCTATAGCGTTTTGCAAAGTGTCTTTACGTGAATAATTTACCTATTTCACCCAACTCTTATTTTGCACCGTTTTTTAAACGATTTTGAAATACCACGGTTCACCAATATATTAGGCGCAATCCCGTATTCCTCGGACTAAAACTAGTAAAACTGTCAAAAAAAAAAAAATTCGCTCAGAGCGAGAGAGTAGCATTGAAAAGTACGGCATCGCTTTCTAATAAAAAATGGTAACTTCTGTCAACTTCAACATAACCTCCAAATTTTGGTTGTAAATTTTTGCTTATTTTGTATGTAAACACTCGCGCTCACACATGTAAATAACCAAAAATACTCTCAAATTCATTAGAATCCACTTAAACAAGTAATTAAATACTTTTCAACACGAATTAGCAGAGTGCACTTTTCTTTTGTTTACAATTTGGCTGCCAAACACACTACAGCTTATCGTTTGACACATTTACCAGAATTTACCAGCAAAAAATCTTTGAACTAAAATTGGTAACTTCTGACAGAGAGAGAGGGCCTTACTTACTACCTTTTTTTCCTCCCAATAGTCAGAAAACCGAGTATGGGATCGATTTCCAGTAAAATCTGACTGATTCTGACTATTTCCGACTAGTCCGGACTCGTACGGGATCGCAACCATTGTTTTACAAGATTTTTTTTTCTAGCACGATTATGCCCATTAACAGCTGGAGAGTTACGCTAGCGCCCTCGTGGAAGTTATAAGAATGAGAAGTCGCGCGGCGATTCACTATCGAAAAGTGAAAAAAACTAACACAATTTTTTTATTAACATGCAAAGTAATGACGTTAGAAAAAACCCGTAAAAAAATCAATTTTTTCTTCCAAGAAAAAAGTATTGATGTGTTTTTCGAAAAAATTAACGGTATCGATGTAAATTGCGAAAAACCTTTACACCCTACTTTCCAAGATGTAGGCCATTCCACGACCCCCTGAGTCCCGCAAATCTACATATTTTTAACATCTCCTAAACCTACTCAACAATAATCAAAACGATTCACGGACCTTACCAAGAATGTCCAGAGTTTTGCTGATTTCACTGTACTATTTGGAATCATAGACTTAAAGCGGTTTTCTCAAGTACATTTTAAAATGTATCTATCTACCCTTCAAACATAACAAAATTAGTTTTTAAAGGGCAAATAAACTTTAAGACCTACTTGAGAAAATACCCCTTAATTGATATTTAAAAAATACACAAATGAAATTAAATATTTTTTATGTTACAATGCTTGATATATGAAGTGTGTTCATATATATATTTATACTTACCTAGGGGTCGAGTTAGTTCAATCACTTCATCTACGAAATAATCACAGGCATCTAAAGCCGTTTCAGTGCCAGATGTAAGTTTATTCGTAAATCGCCATGCCATATTAAAGACGTTTGAGAGAAAACTGGTTTTAACCCAACAAAAATATGATTACAAGTGGTTTTACGAATCCAGTACTTTTAATTGTACATATGCAAATTCACCAAGGTAAGCACAGAATCTTTTGTAACATTTATTCATTTTAACAACTTTAATAAACTTTTCCTTGGTCACTCTAACCGAATTACATATCTCAATGAACTTGGTATAAATTTGTATGTATTTCTTTTTTTTTATTATCAAGTTTCGAAGCTACAAAACACTAGGCCTTTTTTCTTAGCAATGAAAAGTAAAAATAAGTTCGTGGTTAATGTATTAATGATTTGACAGCTTTCCTTGGGAAAATCGATAAAAGTTGCAGCGGTATGCTACCCGAAATGTGTACATACTATGTATGTATGTATATACATATCGTCGTTTAAAGTACAAAACCGCGTATCGTCATTCTGCAAAACCGCGTAACTGACAATTTGATTTGCTCACACAAGCTCTTGGCTCAATCCTTATCGATTCGTCCTGAAATATACTATCCAGAAGTGCGATTGCTTTATAAAAGAGAGAACCAATTTGAAATATGAGTGTTTTTACGCTCTAGAAAATAATTTCTACAATTTCACATACGCGGTTTTGCATTTTGGTGATACGCGGTTTTGCACTTTAAACGACGATATGTAAGTGTATGTAACTACAAATTTTCGGGTGTTAAAAAGCAGCTGTTCCTGCAAGAACTCACTGGGTAAATTGCACGTTATTTATCGGGCAATGATGCCATATAAAGATTCTCTTACTTTCTACGAATCTCTTAAAAGCAATGTACAAATTTAACCATTCTACTTCGCTCGGCAAAGAAATCTACTACAAACATAGTTGTGTACTAGCAAACTTCCAGCGGGCTTTTCAGCTCAACCAGTTTATCCATGCTAGCGACTGGTATTTTTAACATGGGGATATCCTACGAAATGGTCATTGAACCGATTATTCCAGAACCCAAGAACCACTGCCGTAAGGCTGTAGAAAGGAATGAAATGCCTTTTGAAATGCAAAAGATTTTTTATTTCCCTTATTTTTGGTTTTTTTTTTTTTTAACCGACTTCCAAAAAAGGAGGAGGTTATCAGTTCGTCGGAATATTTTTTTTTTATGTATGTTACCGTATAACTTTGGACCACGTCAACCGATTTCTTAATTCTTTTTGCATCGGAAAGGTAGTGTCTTAGAGGTGGTCCCATACTAATCAGGTTAAGATCCAACCATTGGATCATGATCTATATATATATATATATATACATATATATATTTATATAAGAATTGAAGTCGGTTTTTTTTTTTTGCTAAAAATTACTAGTTTGCTTAAAAATTACTTGTTTGTTACACGATTCATGAGTTTTTCGTCAGCTTTTTCTGATCCCCAACTAAAGCTGTTTTCTCGTTGCAGCTGATCATGCATCAAACTGGTCGTTTCACAACAACCCGCTGTCTTGCACAGCATTTCTATCAAGTGTCGGCAAAGAAGTTCAATAGAAGGCCTATGAACTGGCTTAGGTCTTCAACACGTGTCATCCAAAGCAAATGCGAACTATGTTTGCGAGAACGCTAACAACATACGCATCACCGAATCCAAATCAGGAATATTCAGGTGACATTTTCAATAAAGCTCCAATATTGATTGAGGGCTTAGGAAAAAGACTTTCGTGTTTATTAACATGCATAAGGCTGCGGTTTCGGTAAGAGCGAATTTTCATCGCGCGAATTTGCACGAAATCGCTTACAATGCATATGCATATATTCGCTCTTACCGAAACCGCAGCCTTATGCATGCCAATAAACAACAATTCAAGTTAAATTTGACTTTTTAAACCAGAGACCATAACGATTATAAGAAATAAAATTAAATATTGCTCTATAATTATTACTGAACAAAGAAAAAGTTGTTTTCGTCCCGCCAGACGATCATTTTAAAATGTAAATTATTTTCGTCATCTCATAATAATTATATGGGACTTTTATTTTTTTTTCGTCTCGCGGGACGTTTGTTTCAAGACAGATATTATTTACGTCTTCTAACGGGTGATTTTTTTGAGGTTAGGATTTTCATGCATTAGTATTTGACAGATCACGTGGGATTTCAGACATGGTGTCAAAGAGAAAGATGCTCAGTATGCTTTGACATTTCATAGAATAGACTTACTAACGAGCAACGCTTGCAAATCATTGAATTTTATTACCAAAATCAGTGTTCGGTTCGAAATGTGTTTCGCGCTTTACGTCCGATTTATTTTGTTCAGCGATGAGGCTCATTTCTGGTTGAATGGCTTCGTAAATAAGCAAAATTGCCGCATTTGGAGTGAAGAGCAACCAGAAGCCGTTCAAGAACTGCCCATGCATCCCGAAAAATGCACTGTTTGGTGTGGTTTGTACGCTGGTGGAATCATTGGACCGTATTTTTTCAAAGATGCTGTTGGACGCAACGTTACGGTGAATGGCGATCGCTATCGTTCGATGCTAACAAACTTTTTGTTGCCAAAAATGGAAGAACTGAACTTGGTTGACATGTGGTTTCAACAAGATGGCGCTACATGCCACACAGCTCGCGATTCTATGGCCATTTTGAGGGAAAACTTCGGAGAACAATTCATCTCAAGAAATGGACCGGTAAATTGGCCACCAAGATCATGCGATTTGACGCCTTTAGACTATTTTTTGTGGGGCTACGTCAAGTCTAAAGTCTACAGAAATAAGCCAGCAACTATTCCAGCTTTGGAAGACAACATTTCCGAAGAAATTCGGGCTATTCCGGCCGAAATGCTCGAAAAAGTTGCCCAAAATTGGACTTTCCGAATGGACCACCTAAGACGCAGCCGCGGTCAACATTTAAATGAAATTATCTTCAAAAAGTAAATGTCATGGACCAATCTAACGTTTCAAATAAAGAACCGATGAGATTTTGCAAATTTTATGCGTTTTTTTTAAAAAAAAAGGTATCAAGCTCTTAAAAAATCACCCGTTAATAATAATTATCGGGGACTTTTATTTTTTTTCGTCTCGCGGGACGTTTATTTCAAGACGGAAATGATTTACGTCTTCTCCTAATAATTATATGGGACTTTTGTTGAATGAAACTTCTTAATTGAGTTCGGAGTTTTGACGCGTTAAATATTTAACGCCACGATTGTTCATGTCATCAAATCTGTATCGTTCGTTCGATTTTCAAAGATGTGGTGTCAAATTATAAGGCTTTGCTTTTACGTGATTTTGGTTTATTGAAAAGGGTTTCCAGGTGTTAGCAAATCAAATTCCAATAATCGAGCTCGGAGTCATTTGCGTTTAATTTCGTGAAATCGGCAGTACATGTACCGATTCTATTAAGAGGAAATGTGGGACGTAAATCATTTTCGTCTTGAAATAAACGTCCCGCGAGATGAAAAAAATAAAAGTCCCACATAATTATTATGAGAAGACGTTAATAATATCCGTCTTAAAATAAACGTCCCGAGAATCGAGAAATATAAAAATTACATATCATTGTTATGAAAAGGCGTAAATAATTTCCATCCGAAAATAATCATCCCACGAGACGAAAAAAGATATTTCTCGTAAATAATTATTATAAAAAAACGAAAAAAAATTTCTCTTAAGGCGACGTTTTTGATCTCAAATATTAGGATAATAATTATTTTGGGTCTCTGTTTTAAAGGGGTGGCAACCCTCCTACACGTAGTTTAGAAATGAAGAATTTTGAAAACCATTTTGATTGATGTGC
>NW_023464105.1:0-11852 GCF_013731165.1 Rhagoletis pomonella | reverse complement strand
ATATATATATATATATATATATATATATATATATATATATATACTTTCACGAATTTCAAATTGTATTAAGCATTTTTGTAAACTTTTTGGGTATGCATTTTTGTAGGCTATTCAATTTTAGTATAATAATGTGCAAGTTTGAATTAAAAGTCAACGGTAGTAGGGTACACGTAAGGTTGAATAGATTACAAAACTGCATACCCAAAAAGTTTCTAAAAATCGTGCATTTTCATGAACTTTGCGTAAAGTTGTATGGCCTTATTCATAAAAAATAAAAAATGGGTTATAAACTGAAAAATTTATGAAAATGTCATTTTATAAAGCTCTTTAAACCTACTTAATTTTTTATGAATAAGGTCATTAAACTTTAACTTATTTGGTTTATGTTATGCAACAGACTACACGAAATCTCAGTTTAATTAAGTGATGGACAAAATTTAATGATAGTAATCCATATTAGCAAAGAAAATTCGGTTGCCAATGGAAGAAGAAATTTAAAAAGTGTGTTTTTCAAAAAGTTTTCGATACTACGAGTACTTTGCAAAGTATCGAGTAAAATCACCAAATAAGGTATCGAGTATTAAAGTACTAATTTTTGTACCCTCAGTATCGATGCTTACTCAATATCGATAGTATCGCTCGAACCCTAAGTACGGCTGGGGTCACGGTGGAGAGAATACAGAAGGTGGCGCCGATGGCAACACCACTAATCGGCACTCAGTGAATTTGACAGAATCAGCTGTTTTGCTGACGTCACAGTCGATATGACAGCAGTAGTGATGTGCTGAGTCAATACTTTTAGGTATCGATCGATATTCGGTACCGATTTAAAAAGTATCCAATGCTCTCGATACTTGGTACCGAAACATTAATAAAAGCGCACATAGGCCAAAAATATGGAAAACCCGGTTCAGGGGAGACTCGCCTATCAAAACCCGAATGTAGGAGCCAATAGAGCTTGTAATACTGATTCAAATGTCGGTTCGAGGCCATAATACAGAGAAACTCTTACTTGTTCGAAGCATTTTTGTTCCAGCTGAATCGGACGATATTATTTTTGCCTAAGGGCAAATTTTGTAACCAGTTAGGGACAATTTTCGAATCGGTATCGGTTTTGTTGACGTGTGATATGAAATATTTTTACGTCAACAAGTGCGATATCGATTCGAAACTTGTCGCTAACTGGTTACAGAATCTCCCCCCTGAAAGGCTTCTTCATCCGTCAAAGCATTTTTCTTGAACCTTGGATCGACTAAGGTTAAAACTGATAAAATAATATTTCTCTGTTGCGATAAGTGTTTTAGCCGATATCATATAAATTACTAATGACAGTTTTTCCAAACTTGAAATTCATATAATGACGAAGGTTTAATGTAAAGAATCGGTATCTGGTACTGAAAAGAAAGTATAGGGTACCGAAATCTTTTTTAAGTATTGTGTACCGACAATTCAGCACATCACTAGAGAACAGTTTTATTTGCCGCTCTCAGTTGTCAACTCTACGACAAGGGTGGCCATTTCATAGGCACGCGAGTTACATATGTAAATAATTATGCAAAAACACCTGACGGTGCAACTGACAAATATGAGGAATTTTTAAAGCAAATAAACAAAATAGTAACATAAAACCGCTTCCGGCCTATTGGTAAAATTGTACACAAAAAGAGTAATTCAAAATTAAAAAGACAACAAATTTCCAGGAATTATCGAATTGAACAATAAAATGATTGGTAAGCAGTTTAATTAAATTCACAAGCCGAAAGTAGTGAATAAGCAATTATTGTAAATAGAATAAGTTTGGTTTTAAGTTGAAGAAATTAAATAAATCAGTCTGGTTTTGTGCATCTTCAGCGTCACTTCGCTGTAATCAAAATTGTAGTTTTTTGTATTTTTTTAAAAACCCGAACGCCACGACCCAAAGTGAAACTGGCGCAGTCGGTTATCCTGCCCAGCCAGTGTGGTTAGGATAGTGATACGGAAATACGGTTAAATTACTGATAATTCCCAAAAATAATCCTGCGAATCTGAAGCCAACTCAGGAGTTGACCAGACCCTCAGGATATAATATAAATAAAAAATATATAAAAATTTTTTGCAATGAAAAGCGACCTTATAATTTAAAAAGGCGTTTATTCACCAGAACGATATCAAACGTGAATTGAACGAGGAAAAATTGCAAAATTAAGTCAATCAGGCAGCGAGTGTTCGACGAAAGAAGAAAGATGTCACAGGAGCAGATTCAAATACCGAACGTTGAGCTTATTGAGGAGCTGAATCGGAGGGAGCAGCAGTTGGAGCAACTGAGACAAGCGTACATCGAATTACAACAAAGACAACCCATGAACGACAACAACCTACAAAGAATCATAAAAAATATTCAACATTTACCAACGTTTACTGGAAAAGGAGACGTACCAATAAACTCATTTATGAGTAGTGTGGAATGTCTATTATCAAATATCAGAGATGAGGAGACTAGAAAAGAAGCTACAAGGGCAGTCTATTATCGAACCATACAAGGGGAAGCAAAGGATGTAATTATAAATTTACCACACCCCGACAACTGGACGGAAATTAAGAAGGCGCTAAAACTACGCTACAAGCCAGATGCAGAACCACAGGAGATATATAGCAGGATTTGCGGAATGAAGGCGAACACGGTGAGTGAGTTAGCAGTAGAAGCTCAAAAGATAAAATACAAAGCTGACGAAATAAAAGTATACCATAAAGACGATGTAGGGATTGACCTCAGTAACGTGGACAGTCTGTTAGTCAACACAATTAAAGAAATGACTCAGGGAACCTTATTAGACAAAATCTATGAAGAACAGGACCTTCATAAGATTATAGACACAATGACAAAGAGAAGATTCGAGGATACATGCATACGATCAGAATTCAAAAAATTTAGAAAAACTGACGGACAGTATAAAAATAGTAAAGGTTATTATGAAAATAAGCAAAATGAAAAATTTCCAAACAGGGAGAATAAATCTGGTCAATTTAAACAAAATTACCAGTACTTTTCCAACTATAAAGGAAGCCCTGAAAATAATTCGGGACAAGTTAGACAGAATTATGTAAATAAAGGAAACAGGGACAATAATTCGGGTCAAAGCAACCAAAACTATAGGGACAATTACTCAAGTCAAGGGAGAAAAAATAATAATTCTAACCAATTGAGGCTAGATAAAGGAGAACCCATGGAGGTAGATAATTAGAAACTGATCAAGACAGATCTCGAGTAGCAGGACACCCTAGCAGCAGTAGCAGCCAAAATCGCTTGCAATCGCCTAGGCAAAGCAACAGAGAATCTGAAGAATATAAAGAAGTAAATAACGCAATTTTTTTTATAAGGAAGCCTCGGACGGGCTACCGAGAATAGAAATAACCATTGATGAAAAAAAGTACATTGCTTTAGTGGATACAGGGGCAAACATAAGTTTAGTAGACGCTGAACTAAATGGTTTTCGGAAAATACCCCTTAAAGACGAAATAATAATTAGTACAGTAACAAGTAAGGAGAAAATTAGTCACCAAAGGAACTTAATTTACCTGATAATGCGTATATAAAATGGAAATCAACACCACTAAGAGGTAGAAAATACAATTTTATAATAGGTATTGACTTATTGAAGCATTTGAACACCATGATAAATCTGGTGGATGGAAAAATAACCTTAAATGAAAAAGAAAAAAAAATTTTAAATAACCCTTTTAATTTTAAAGAAATTTGTGCGTTAGAAGCAACAAAAGATAAAATTAAAGGAATACAGTTAGAGCGTTTAAATACAGAAGAGTATAAAGAAGTAGCCAAACTACTAAAAGCATTTGAAAAACTATTATTTAAAGAGGGTGAAAAGTTAACGAGCACTACAGAAATACAACATGAAATTAGGACCACTACAGACGAGCAAATAATCTCGAAATTATACAGGTATCCACCTCAACATGAAGAGGAAGTGCGTAGCCAAATTAAAGAAATGGAGGAGCAAGGTATTATAAGAAAAAGTAATTCCAGATACTCCAGTCCCTTGATAGTAATTCCAAAGAAAATGGATAACTCGGGAAAATAAAGTACAGAATAGTAGTAGATTATAGAAAATCGAACGAGGTAACAATCGATGATAAATATCCGTTACCTAACATTGATTCAATATTAGATAAATTGGGACGTGCCCAATACTTCACGACACTAGATCTTGCTAAGGGATATCATCAAATTACAATTAAAGAGGAAAACAGGTGCAAAACTGCGTTCGTTACACCTCATGGTCTGTACGAATTTACAAGGATGCCATTTGGGTTAAAGAATGCACCTGCAACCTTTCAACGTCTTATGAACGAAATTCTACGAGATTTCATAAACAAAACGTGTGTTGTATACTTGGATGACATACTAATTTTCAGCACAACGTTGCAGGAACACATAAAGGCAATCAAAGATATTTTTAAAGTCCTAGAGAAAAAAAATTTAAAAATACAAGTAGACAAATGCAATTTTTTAAAGAGAGAAACTGAGTTCTTAGGATACGTATTAACGAAGGAGGGTATGAAGCCTAACCCAGAGAAAATAAAAGTTATAGAAGAGTTAGAACTACCTAGAACAGAAAAACAAATAAAGAGCTTTTTGGGTATAACAGGGTACTACCGAAAATTTGTCAAAGATTACGCAAAGGTAGCACAACCAATTACAAAATATTTAAAAAAGGGAGTAAGAATCAACACTAAGGACCCTTCTTACATAGAAGCTTTTGTTAAGCTCAAACAATTAATTAGTTCACACCCAATTTTAAGATATCCGAATTTCGAAAAGGAATTTACGTTAACAACTGATGCATCAAATTATGCAATTGGCGCTTTTATATCCCAAGAAGGACACCCAATTTGCTATGCATCAAGAACGCTAAATAATCACGAACGGAACTATTCAGCTACCCATAAGGAATTCTTAGCTATTATTTGAAGCGTGAATTATTTCAGATCATATTTGTATGGAAGGAAATTTAAGATAGTAACAGACCACCAACCAATAAAATATTTACACTCAAAATATAGGGGCAAAGATATGTCGCCGAGACATCAACGATGGCTGTTAAAGTTAGGAGAATATCAGTTTCACATAGAATATATTAAAGGAAAGGAAAACAGAGTAGCGGATTTTCTTAGTAGAATACAAAATAACGAGGACGTTATTAAAGACAAGGAGGAGGGTGAAAATACTGGCGAAAATATTGAATACGACCTAAACATATTCGACGATGTAGAGGATGATGCGTCAATGCAAACGGTCCATTCAGCTGAAGAAACTTTGCATGATCATTTTTATATTAAAGAAGATATAGTCAACAAATATAAAACACAAATTATTTTAACAAACAACAAGACAGAAGAGCTAAAAATAATACATGGGAAAAGAATTATTTTCGTTTCGGAATATGATTTCGGTAGACTAGGTGATATATTTAGGAAATATATAACAAAGGAAAAGTTGGCATTTTTTCAGAACTATCTGAACGGCAATATAATGTAGTTCAGGAAAAGCTCATAGAAATGTTCTCTAACGACAAGCAATTAGAGTTTATAAAGTGCACAATGAGAGCACAGGATATCGAAACTGAAGTTGAAGCGGTTAAACAAATTTCGCTATATCATGTCAGGGAAAGCATACATTCTGGTATACAAGAAACGTATAACCAACTTAGAAATAAAATTTACTATCCGAAATTAGCAGAGCTAATACAAATAGTAATCAACCAATGCGAAATATGCCAAGAGGTAAAATACGATAGGAGACCAATCAAACCAAAATTTTCGCATACGGAAACATATCCTTTAAATGACAGAAACCATATTACTATCATTGAAGAACTGGAAGACTATTTTACCAAAATAGGAAAACCAAGTAAAATAATAGCAGATAATGAATTTGATGCGACAAGGATTAAGGAGTTTCTAAGCAATGAAAATATAGAACTTCATCTAACCAAACCCAACAGTCATACGGGTAACGCGGATATTGAAAGATTCCATAATACCATTTCAGAAAAGTTTAGAATGTTATATAAATTAAACAAAGGCATATCCGTTAAGCAGTTAATACAAAAAGCTATTAGAAATTATAATGACAGGTTTCATTCTAGAACCAAATTCACGCCTAACGAGGTACATAATAACAAAGTGGATAAAGAAATTGTAAGAAAGAATTTGGAACAGGCAAAGGAGAAGTCAATCACCAAACTGAATAGGAACAGGGAAGAATACACAGAGCAAAGGGTAGCAGGATTCATAAAAAATTACAAGGCAGTTAGACACAAGGAACAACCCAAATATAGAAAACAAAAATTAGAGAAAGTCCATGTTAGAAATATTAAACGACCTTTAAAATTTACAGACATGGATCATAATAGCAGTAATAACACTGATGATATGATGATTTACAAATTAGAGATCAGGAAATACCTAAGGATAGCGATATAGTACTACATATGATTGACATACAAAAATTAGAAGACATTATCAATGACATGACCGACAATATAATTTTAATGAAATTACCGAATAAGGAGATATTACAAAAGGAGTTGTTAGACGTAAGGAATAAGTTACTGACACTTATGCCAATTAGAACTAGAAACAAGCGAGGATTAATTAATGCAGTAGGCAGTATGTCAAAATGGCTCTTTGGTACAATGGATGAGGACGACAGACAAAATATACAAACACATCTTTTACGGACAAATGACACAATTAACCAACAAATCAAAATAAATGATTATTTCGCCTCAGCTATTGAACATCTTCAAGAAATTGTTAAAAGTGACAGATTAAAAATAGAAAAAGAGCTTAATTCCATAAAAAAATTCATGTATGATGAATATAAACAAAATTTATACTTAGATCAATATACAAAGATTCAATTACTGAAAAGTAAAATTAAATACCTTCAAGAAAACATTGTATCAGCTAAATATGGGATAATACATCCAAATATATTAACAAGTGAGGAAATAGTAAAATATAATATCGATTATAATAAACTTAAATATCTGCAATTGGGCACAGTAATTCTAAATTACATATTTAGTTCTAATTGAACAGTCGAAGAGTGCGGACGTGTTTTTAAGTTCGCTCCGTAGTCATTAAATATTGTGCTATTTAATAAAAAAAAAAAAAAAAAAAAAAAAAAAAAAAAAATAAGTAAAATAAACAAACAAACCAAATGAAAACAGAAAGCGATGAGTCAAGCTGAAATCCGAGCCCAAAAGCAACGCGAGCAAAATGAGCGCCGGCTTTCAGTTCAACGCAACAACGCATATTTCTCTATTCGGTCCCAGAGTGACAGCGAAAGCGCAAAGCCCAATCCATCGACCACCCTCAAACCCCCTCAAGATTCAGGTCAGCGGGCTTGTCCTCCAAACTTACCATTGACGACTCCGATGCCTTGGAGTGAAGAGTGCGCTTCACCTGTGCCGTATCACATTTCACGCCCAACGCTTACATCAAATTCGGTAAGCGATAACATATCCCCAAATATAGCGGCAACAACAACTAGTACAGTGACATGTTTCACTACCTCTATCGCGCCAACAACAACAACAAACACACCGGTACCTGCCGACTGCACAGCGGTGTCAACAGCCCGGCCTATTCTTGCTGCACAAGCACAAATTAACTTGAGTGCAAGCACTGGCAACAAAGGTAAAGCGCAAGAAAGGTTGAAAAACGAAACAACTAAAAATGCGGCCATACAGACTGGAATGGACCGCTATGTTACAATAAAAAGAAAACTTAGTCCGCAAAATTCAACGGGCAGTAAGACAAAAATAAACCGCCTTACCTCAACTCAGCAAGTCAGTACGAATAGATTTGCACTGCTAAGTGACAATGCCGATGATGTGAATAGCCAAATTTCTGAAGGTGCTGCAAAAGCTACTAATGCCAAACCTCCGCCCATTTTTATAAGAGAAGAGAATCCAAGCGCTCTTGTAAAAAAATTCACACAGCTAATCGGTAGTAATAAGTTTCATATTATCCCACTATCTAAGGGAAATATTCGCGAAACTAAAGTACAAATTTATTCCGAACAGGATTTTCGAACAGTGTCCAAATACCTGAATGACACAAACACAAAATTTTATACATACCAACTTAAAAGTGCAAAAGGTCTACAAATTGTAATTAAAGGTATCGAACCAAGCGTTGAAGCTGTGGAAGTTTTGGAAGCACTTAAAGAACAAGGTTTCAATCCAAAAGCTGCTGTGAATATTTTTAATAGGAACAAAATCCCTCAACCTATGTTTAAAGTTGAGCTCGAGCCTGAAAACAAACCTCTGGGCAAAAACGATGTGCATCCAATTTATAAATTACAATATCTGCTGCATCGTAGGATAACTGTGGAAGAACCGCATAAGAGAAATGGCCCTGTACAATGCACCAACTGCCAGGAGTATGGTCATACTAGGTCTTACTGCACGCTTCGCTCAGTGTGCGTAGCTTGTGGAGAGCTACATGTCTCTGCCACTTGCACATCAAACAAAGAAGACCCGCGTGCAAAAAAATGTGGTAACTGCGGTGGAAATCACACAGCAAACTACAGAGGCTGTCCAGTCTATAAGGAGTTAAAAAACCGGATCAACCAACGCGTGGCTTCCATACGTACTCATAATGTACCGAATGCCTTTGTACCCTCCCAAACGAATCCTGACGTCTTCTTCGCCAAAAGAGCCACGTCGCCAACAGTTCTATCAAACACCGTCAATGGCGTCTCGTTTGCAAGTGCCTTAAAATCAGGCTTAGAAAACCGTGCCCCTACAAAAACTGCACCTCAAGTTGCGCCGCAAGAACAGCATCCCCATGCACAATATGGTAAACAATCCAATATCGAAGCTATGATAGCGTCGATGCAACAAAGCATGATGAATTTCATGACTTTCATGCAAAACACAATGCAAGAACTCATGCGAAATCAAAATACGCTGCTCAACCTGCTTGCTACTCAGCAAACAAGATAATGACCTTACTTAAAATAGCCCTCTGGAATGCAAATGGCATTCCTCGCCACAAACTAGAGCTGTCAAAATTTCTTAAGGACAAGGAAATTGACATAATGCTCCTTGCTGAAACACACCTAACTAATAGATATAATTTTGACATTTCGGGATATACCTTTTATTGCACGAATCATCCAGATGGAAAGGCGCATGGCGGAACTGGTATTTTAGTCAGAAACCGGATTAAACACCATCATTTGACTGGAATTGCCGAGAATTATCTGCAAGCAACATCAATATGCGTACAAACAAAGCAAGGTGATATTAACCTGTCCCCGGTTTATTGTCCCCCGCGTTTCACGATAACAGAAAAACAGTTTATGGATTTCTTCAGTTCGCTGGGAGAGCGCTTCCTTGCTGCAGGTGATTATAATGCGAAGCACCCTCACTGGGGCTCACGCTTGTCCAACCCTAAAGGCAAGCAATTATATAACGCGCTTATATGTAGAAGAAACAAACTCGATTACGCTTCTCCTGGAAAGCCTACATATTGGCCGGCAGACCCGCAAAAGTTGCCAGATTTGATTGACTTTGCGGTGACAAGGAAAATTCCTCGCGGCCTTATTAGTACAGAATCAGTTGCGGATCTCTCATCAGACCACTCACCTGTACTTTTCACCTTGTGGCATCAGCCGCAAGAAAAAGAGTCACCCTATATGCTCACGATAAGGGCTACAAATTGGTTAAAGTATAAAAAATATATCAGTGCGCATATAGACCTCGATCCAAATTTAGATACGCCGACCGATATTGAAAACTCCATAGCCGCTCTTGAATCTACACTTAGAGCAGCCGCTAGCATTTCCACACCCCAGGAAGGTTATGTGCAAAATAAAAAATATAATTTAACCAATAGGAAAATTGAAATGCTTGTCTTGGAAAAACGACGCCTACGACGGATATGGCAGACTCATAGATCACCAGCATCAAAACAACTGCTCAAGGCGGCCACACATGCACTGACGAAAGCCCTCAAGAACGAGGAACAGTACGCACAGTACCGGTACATCCAAAAGCTCTCACCGACTAGCACAAAGCACTCGTTATGGAAAGCACACCACAAGCTAAATGCGCCAATAGAGACTGAAATGCCAGTACGGGATCACAATGGCAAATGGGCTCGGAGTGACGCAGAAAAAGCAAACACCTTTGCTTCTCATCTAAAAAATGTTTTTAGGCCAAACCCCGCAACTAATAATTTTCAACTTCCACCCGTACCCAATGTGTCAAAATTTGAGCCGCTGAAATTTGTACCTGAAGAAATTTCAAAAGTAATTAAGGATCAACTGCAACCAAATAAGGCCCCAGGGCACGACTTAATAACCCCAAAAATGATTATTGAGCTACCAAATTGTGCTGTACTTTGCATCTGTATGCTATTTAACGCAATCACTAAACATTGTCATTTCCCTCACCAATGGAAAAAGTCGACTATTGTGATGATACCAAAGCCCGGAAAGGACAAAACGCAGCCATCTTCATATAGGCCCATCAGCCTGCTACCGTGTATGTCGAAATTATTCGAAAAACTTCTTATGCTGCGCATCTCCCCACATCTGCAAGCCCGCAATATAATACCACTTCACCAATTTGACTTCAGGGAAAAACATGGAACAATCGAGCAGGTAAATCGCATAACAACCGAAATCCGAACAGCGTTTGAAAAGAGGGAATATTGCGCTGCAATATTTCTTGACGTCGCCCAGGCATTTGACCGCGTCTGGCTAGATGGTCTTATGTATAAAATACAAATGCTACTCCCACAAAGCACACACAAACTGCTTAAGTCATACCTTTATAATCGAAAGTTTGCAGTTCGATGTAACACCACCATTTCTGAAGCCCATGCAATCGAAGCTGGAGTGCCACAAGGCAGTGTCCTTGGCCCGATGTTGTATGTCTTATACACCGCGGATATTCCTACAAACGACCGCCTGATAATGTCCACTTTTGCCGATGACACTGCCATAATCAGTCGCTCCAAGTGTCCTCTACAAGCAACTGTGCTCCTAGGCAATCATATGGAAGCTGTTGCCAATTGGCTCGCAAACTGGCGAATAAAGGTTAACGAGCAAAAATGTAAGCAAGTTACATTTACACTGAATAAGAGTAACTGTCCGCCCTTGACTTTAAACAACGTACAAATACCACAAAGCAATCATGTCACTTACCTAGGGGTCCACCTGGACAGGCGACTTACTTGGCGAAACCACATAGTCGCTAAAGGACTCATCTCAAGCTGAAGGCTAATTCTCTCCACTGGCTTATTAACTCTCGCTCACCCCTGAGTCTGGAGTATAAAGTGCTTATTTACAATACAGTTTTAAAACCGATATGGACCTATGGATGTGAGTTATGGGGAAACGCGAGCAGCAGCAACATCGAAATCCTTCGTCGTGCGCAATCTAAAATCCTTCGAACAATCACCGGAGCACCTTGGTATATGCGAAATGAGAACATTCACCGCGACTTGAGAATACCAGAAGTACGAACCGAAATAGAACAACGGAAGACGAAATATGTATCGAAGCTTTTAGCGCACCCAAATCATTTAGCAAGATCTTTATTGCGTGTCAACAGGACCTCAAGACTACGTAGGAATGAGTTACCAGCCCAGTCGTAATCTTTTCTTAGGGCCAGTTAAGAAAATACTCATCCCAACTAGGGGATGTAAATTAAGTGAATAGATTAAGATTCGAAAACTTATTGTTAGGCTCTTAGGCAGGGCAGATTCAATAAATAAAAACAAATTAAAAAAAAAAAAAAAAATTATTTAGTATTCGGCATAAAAATACCTAA
>NW_023464104.1:0-11852 GCF_013731165.1 Rhagoletis pomonella | reverse complement strand
TTTTTGCACTCGGTGATTGGTTATGAGTGAAAGTATACGGAAAATTAGCTGTTGACGCCGTAATTTGTTTTTTCCAGACAAACCTAGTTTTATTAAAATAATAAAACAAAACCGCTGCAAATTGGCTCAAGTTACGATGAATTCTCCTTTTCTCAGTATATCCAGTAAACAAACTTAGCTATTTTTTTTTTCGCCAAGTTTGGTCCCCATAAAGGACTAGTGTTGCAAGCTTTTTCGGCAATTAGGGTGTTGTGCAGCTATTTAATGTGGTGAAAATTATTTAAGCACTGGGGAGATTTATTCACATGTAATTGGAGATTGGGCTAATAGATTTATTTTAAATAAATTGTGAATCAGCGAAAATATCTTTTCAGCAGATGAATACACTTTTTGGGTGGGGTTTAGTACCGCTCACAACTATTTCGGGCTATTCCGTCCAAATGGGTGGCCCGATCCAAAAAAAAATTTCACACACTTGTAGTCAAGGGTCCACGCAATATTTTAACACTCACTTTTGTAAATGTTGGTTACTAATTTATTTACAAATTGGGTTTGAAATATGCCCTTTTTTGTAAAATTCGGAAATTAGGGTACATTTATCACTCCTATTCTGCTTAAATTAGCCACTTTACCAATATATTTTTGTGTTCCCCTTCACTTTACACTTTACTTGATTTGTTATAACTTGCTTTACGACTTTAATATTAACCAATTCATCACAATTCATTAAATAAAAACACCTTCAAAATCACGCGTCTGACTTTGGTTGCATATGCAAATTAAATGGCGGAGTTCAGCTGTCAAACTCCAAAATATGCAAAAGAATGAGAGACAAAAGAAGATAGGATATAACCCAGTAAGCATTAAAAATATACAAAGGTGTTCTCTGCAAAAGGTGTTCAGCTCCTTTTCTTCGCAAAACAGAAAGGAGAATTCTACTGCCTGAGGGTTATAATCCCTAAGTGCGGCCAAAGGCCGCCTACGCAGAAAGGTGTTCTCTGCAAAAGGTGTTCAGCCCCTCCTTCTTTGGCAACACAGAAAGGAGAATTCTACTGCCTGAGGGTTATAATCCCAAAGTGCGGCCGAAGGCCGCCTACGCAGAAAGGTGTTCTCTGCAAAAGGGGTTCAGAACCCCTTCTTTGGCAACACAGAAAGGAGAATTCTACTGCCTGAGGGTTATAATCCCTAAGTGCGGCCGAAGGCCGCCTACGCCGAAAGGTGTTCTCTGCAAAAGGTGTTCAGCCCCCCTTCTTTGGCAACACAGAAAGGAGAATTCTACTGCCTGAGGGTTATAATCCCTAAGTGCGGCCGAAGGCCGCTTACGTAGAAAGGAATTCTACGCAAAAATACATTTGTTAAAAAGAACATTTTTTTTTTATAAAAACTTTTTTTTTCTATTTTTAATTAACTTTTTATTCTTTATTCAAAATCTCCCCATATCTAATTTGGCATAATTTCTTTTATTAAAAAATCCCACGGTTTCTGTTAGTTGGGTCATATTCCACTTCAAACTGCTCAGTTTGCCTAAGCAAAATCCGTTTTTCCCCCTTTTTCAAACGGTTCCCTAGGTGCCTGTGGGAGGAGTCCAAGGGAGGGGTTCCCCTTTTTAGAAAGCGGCGACTGTCTCCTTTCTATTGGGGGGTGTTTTGAGGGCACCGCCCCCTCCCCCTCCGTCCCCCACCCAAAAAACGGTGTGAGTGGTACTAAACATTTCCCCACTTTTTAACCTTTTTCCCGAAAATTTAAATACAGGCTCGAAAATATGCGAGTAACATTAGGTTTGTATAGTAACAGTAACATTGCAGCGAGAGCGTAAAAGCAAAATAGAGCGTTAAATTGAGAAGAAGAGAAAACTAGCAGAAGAACTTATTGAACACAAAACTAGCAATAACTTGCAAGTGAACAGTTGTTGCACTGCTTTGACAATCTGCTGTAAACATTTTACTGTTTATAAATCAGTTTTAAACTCTTTGCTTTACACACAAGCACTAACACTGTCCAGTACATCATTAATATTTTTATTTCCACTCATTTTACTTTTGTTTGTGCCAAGGCGAATCAATATAAGGTGATTGCAGGAGTACAAAAACAAAAATTTACATGTATTTTGTTTTTGCTTTGGCGGCATAAACTGTCAAAACCTGTAAGTGTGAGTAGAAATTCAAACAAAATTTTTCAATTTGATATCAGAAGCCGTGCGGCGAAACACATACACAAAATCAACTGAGCTAGTAACACCACTTTTTATATATTCTTTTGACATTTATTCTTCTTCTTCTTCTGCTAGCTAATTTCTGCTAGTAAAAATTTCACTAGCAAGAATTTGCAGCTCTCTCGTGTTGTTACGCTCTCGATTCAGTGCTCTCTTGCAAATTTTTTGGGTTATCATACACTTTTCCAGTAAAAGTTTGCAGGTTCCAGTACAAATTAGTACTGACTATTGGTAACTATACAAACCTATTCAAATATCGTCGCCTGGATGGAAAATTGCCGGAAGCGTCATTTTGACAATATGTGGTTTTTGGATATCTTCTTTAGTTTCCGACTAATTGACTAAAATTTTTTCGGTTATTTGGTACAAATTGCGTTAGTATTGCTGTCGTACTAAACTAATCAAGATCTTTCAAATAGAGTTATCTGTTCTTCTTTAGTTTCCGACATATTCAGCCTTATCATGAGTTTCATTTTCTAGAACCGGGTCACTTTTCGTTTGCGTGTGTTCACTATAGGTGGATGAAAAAATTGTTTGCGAAATTTTGTTCGGGCGAAACTCACGATTAGGCTGATTAGTAAAAAGTATGGTTAATTTATAAAAATTGTTATCACATTTTGGCGTATATCACTAAAACTGACTGCAAATTTTTTGACAAATGTCGTATACGACAAAATTTTATTAAACTCATAAATGGTTGACACTAAACTAAAAAAAATAAGATAATTTAAGAATTTCATGAACTAGTACATAGCGTTCTCCGACCCTTTGGAGAAAATCTGTAGTCATGTTTCTGAGAAATTGCATTCCAAACTTCAATCGTGAGTTACCGAAAGTAACTTGTGACAGTCTTTTATCCAGGGATCTACATAAATTATAATTGTCATTATTTTCGCAGTTGGAGTATATGCCAGACGAGTAACAGGTATATACATACAAGGATACCTAAATTAGCGCGTTGAACTTGTATATTTATCTCTCTCCAACGCATTAATTGTATATACGTAGGTACCAACGCCTGACAAAGTTATGTGTAAATTTAATAATGGCTCTATGACAAAATATTCATGGAATGTATTCGTAGATTTTTATTTACTTCATTTCATACATTAGCATTGATGTTTTGTTTTTCATACATTAGTATTGATGTTTTTTATTAAATACCAGGAATAAATATTTAATAAAAAACTATTTCATTTAAGCTTAACCAACTTTTAGTTGCTCGGAGCTAATTTTGGAACGCTTCACGAAATATTTTCATAGACAGTAAATGCAACCCTGGGTGCATCATTAACGAGCTGAAAAACCAAACAAATAAAAAAATTCCATCTGAACCAATATTCCTAAAAATTATAAAGCAAAACAAAAACCATTTTTTCCAATTTATGCACTGTTATTTTTATTATTGCAATACAATTTCGCAACTCTTCAAACATTTTCCACATTATGCTTTTAGTAGTAGTTTTTTTTCAATTCTGAATTTAGGCTAGGCTTCATGGGAACTTACTGTGGGTGCAAACAGACCACATTTTGTAAACTGAATTGTGATATTTAATTTTATTTTATAATGACAAATGAATTTAATGTGCACTTTTTTAAGTTTACTAGATGTAAGACAACTTTTAATTTTCTTTATGTTCAGAATAATAGCGATTACGCCAAGTTCGAACACTGTTGTTTGCTTGATTGCTTTCAAGTGATCTTTATTGAATTAATGATTACGTTTTTATACAAACTAAATGCTTACGTAGCTAAATAATAAGGGCATAAAAACTTTGGATAGTAAGCAAAATTATTGTAAAAGCTTTATTCCCACGTTTTGCTTTA
Source organism: Rhagoletis pomonella (assembly GCF_013731165.1). NCBI lineage: Eukaryota > Metazoa > Arthropoda > Insecta > Diptera > Tephritidae > Rhagoletis > Rhagoletis pomonella. The sequence goes on along the minus strand of NW_023464104.1, from coordinate 7,813 downwards.
CATAAGCATAATTAATGCAAATGCTTCATTCCCACGTTTTTGTTGACATAAGCATATTCCACATTTTGCGTCTACTTTCATTTGCGTGCATTAATCAACAATGTCTTATATGTAACTTGACACATGCCAAATTATTTGGCTATAAGAAAACACTAAAAGGCATAAAGTGCACGCTACGCATAAAATAATGCAAGCGAAAATTAATACCCTGTTGAATAAAGCCAATGCAATATTAATATGTCGACTTTTCTTATTTAATAACATCCTCCCCCCGGTGAGCGCAGCTCGAATTCCTTAGCAGGTTCTGTCCTAAATGTTTATCGTAAAGTCCAAACTTCCTTGAGAATGTCGAGGCGCAGGTGTGGGTTTTTCATTTTGACCGGATGTGGTCGCAGTCGTGGATGCGTGCAATGTTTCCTGTTTGGCTGTTTTAAATTTTCTTTTGACTAGCATGAACACCAAAAGGCACAAAACTGTAACCAAGGCAGTGTACCCAACCGTTATGTGGTGCGCATTTTGTGCTTCAAGTTTGTTTGGGAGTTCTAATATGCGTTGATTGGCCAATGATGATTGTAAGGACGTGAGGTTTTGTATTTGTGTTATGTATTTCTCATCATCCCGTGATTGAAGAAGAGGCTTTATATGTTCTGCTGCAGCTACTTCGGAAATTTCTCCCAGGCTAGTGTAGGACGAGCAAAGACTCGTCGATATCAACTGATCTGCTTGAACTGATATAAAATTATGTTTGAGTATGCAGTCTGGTTGGAGTGATAACAGTCCTGATCCTTTTAGAATCACCTGAATGATTTCTTTTCCACATACTGCGGTTGCACGAGATGAAACTGACGTGGCATAAATCCATTGATTTTTATGCTGTAGTGATATCCATGCAACATCGTTTGGTGTTTTTCGCAGTTGACAACTTGACTGGGTGTTGTTGTTGAATAAATTTACTTCACATGCGCATTTAGATGAACCGTGACTATAACGAATTTGAATTTTAGAACAGATGTAATTTCCATTTTTAATATCCACACAAGATTGAAATTTGGAGATGCTCAGCGGGAAATATTGACCTAGAGCTGTGTTTATTGCCAAAACTGCAGCACACGGACTTATTTCAATCATAGTCCCATTAGTCCAAGTAGGAATTGGTAGCAGATTGAATAAGTCATATCGATCATGCTCTACCAGAGGCAATGTGATGCTGAATACAACATGCTTTTCTGTAAGTCCTCCCTTAACCGTCATGAGTTGATATAGCTGGAGTAAATCTTCTTGGTTTACAGGCAGTTCCAATGGTGCTGATAAATGAAGTTTAATTTTGTTTACTTCGTCTTGCAATTGACTGGGCGTCAGCAGAAGAGGACTTATTTTTCCGTGATGAGTATCTATTAGAACGGCTAATAATGCAGATTGCATTCTTTGCAAATTGGCTGCCATAAGTGTGAGTTGGATGGATAACGAGGAAAAGATTCGAAATAATTTTTCTTGGTATATCTCATGCGTGTCGTTGCTGATCCTCTGGAATATTTGACTCACTTGTTGATCAATGATGTCGAACTTCCTCTTGACCGCTTTTTGATCCTGCTTCAAAATGTTGATGGTTGAGTCCACAATGGATGTTTGATTTCTGATCAGGTGCAGCAGATGTAGTTCATTTTCCTTAACGTGTGTGATTGTTTTGGACATTTGTTCTGCATATTCTGCGTCCAGTACTCCAAACAAAGAATGAGCGATATTTCCAACTGCATCAATGGCACCTCGTTTACGCCGATTAGATTTTACTATTGCGTAATCTAACTGCAACTCTTTTTCAGTCTGCTCAAGATGTGCTACCAGAGAAAAACATGAGCTTTTTTGTGTTATTTCTTGACATAAATGGCGCAGGGCCCTTGTGCCATTTGACAGCGCTGCTAGTTCTACCAAAAATCCTTCCATGTCATAGTAGATTATTAGGTTCCAATCAGTGGTTGATATGGCTGTTGAGCCTATTCCTTCAAAATGAATGCCAAGCCTTGATCCAAATCGCTTATTTTGAAGTTCAGCTCCTAAAGCCAGTGGTAAGATGAGTAGGGTAATCAGAAGTGTAGCAAGTCCTTGGTGTAACGAAGGATTATTCCTCCTTGATGGAATTTTGTCTTCCTCAAGCAGTTTGTTGGTTGATTGTCGTCCTGTGGTATCATTAGTTTCCTTGGGCAAGGGTGCAAGCCGATGAATAGGCCTCTTGCAAGTGCCACTAGCAGTTTTTACATCAGCCACTCTCACTACACCGTCGTTTCCTTCATATACATTGATGATTCTTCCTAATGGCCACTGCAGTACCGGTGTGTTGTCTTCTTTGATGATCACCATGTCACCTACGTTGATGTTGTTGTGTTGTGTCTTCCACTTATTTCGCAGCTGAAGGTCCGATAAATATTCGCGGGACCACCGATTCCAAAACTCGCGTTTGAGGTGAGAAACAAGTTTCCATCTTGTTAATAAATTTGTTTGCTGTGGCCTAGACGTTGGATCAACTTGGGCATTAAGGGGTTCTCCTATGAGGAAGTGGCCTGGAGTTAAAGCTGTTAGATCGTTAGGATTGTCGGACATTGGGCTGATTGGTCTGGAATTTAGGATTCCTTCCACCTCGATGATTACCGTGTCCAATTCTTAATACGTTAAGGACGCTGTCGAGGTGCTTCTTATTAGTAGATGCTTAGCTGATTTTACCGCTGCTTCCCATAAACCGCCAAAATGTGGAATCCTAGGAGGTATAAAATGAAATGTTATTCCCTTTCCGCTGCACTGCTTTACTATTGATTCTCGTGACGAATTTCCATAAACAACGTCAGTAAGTTCAGAAAGCTGGTTTTTCGCGCCTACAAAATTGGTTGCGTTGTCACAATATAAATTTTGACAATGTCCTCTTCGGCTTATAAATCGTTTTAAGGCACCAATAAACGCATCCGTCGTTAAGTCGCTGACTAATTCCAAATGCACTGCCTTTGTGGCAAAACAGCAAAATACCGCTACATAAGCCTTTTGTGGTTTCTTTCCCCTTATCTTGAAGTGAACCCAAAATGGCCCGCAGAAGTCCACGCCTGAGTTGATGAATGGTCTTGCTGGAGTTACTCTTGTTGAAGGCAAGTTCCCCATAATTTGACTCATTAGTTTTGGCTTAGCCTTGGTGCATCTTACGCAGTTGAGCACAATTGATCGTGTCAGCAATTTTCCCTTTATAGGCCAAAATCTTTGCCTTGTGTAAGCTAAGAGCGCTTGAGGTCCACAATGACGGTTTTCTTTATGGATCATTTGTACTAATAATTTGGCGAGTGAATTGTTATGTGGAATTAGCATAGGGTGTTTGGCATCGTATGCAAGTTCTGATGCCTGTAGACGCCCTCCAACTCGGATGATACTATTATTGTCCAGAAACGGTGACAGGCTGCGGAAAGAACTGTTTTTGCGTACTTCGTTGTATTTTTTAAGGTGCTGAAGCTCTTCCTCAAAGTCCGATTGCTGCATTGTACGAACGATTACCACAAGCGCTTTTTCCAATTCGTGTACGGTCAAGGGAATGTCTGACTCCCGCGAATGGTTTCTGGCCTGGTTGATAAATCTCAGCATGTAGCCTGTCACTCTTTGTAATGTTTTGAAAGAGCCATTGTGTCGAATGCTATAAAGTACGCTTCCTTCATGTCCAGTGGTTGCAACAGCGACTGATGTCACCCCTTTCCGTTCCATGTTGATACCTTCGTCGATTACTGATAATGCCTTGGAATACTTTGAAGGCCAAGTGTCTTCTTTACCAAGCAAGATTGTTGGCCCATAAAACCACATATTGCAGGTTTCTAGTCTCCCCGGCGGCAGTCCTCGTGATAGAATGTCAGCTGGGTTGTCTTTTGAGCTTATATGCCGCCATTGTTCAGCGGTAGTGTGCTCATGAATAACAGCTATACGGTTTGCCACAAACGTTTGGTATGATGCTGAGGATGAGTTAATCCATGCCAACACGATTTGTGAATCAGTCCAAAAGTATGTAGCCACATCGTCTAGCTTAAGGTCTGATTTGACCCTTGTAGTTAGTTGAGCACCCAGTACTGATGCACAGAGCTCAAGCCGAGGAATAGTTTGCCGTTTCAAGGGTGCCACACGAGATTTTGCACAGAGCAGCCTCACTTGTACTCGTCCTCATCCAGCTCGTATCTAATGTAAATCGCAGCACCATATGCCTTTTCTGATGCGTCGGAGAAGACATGAATTTGAATTTTTGCTGGGATGTATCCTTCAAACACGTGCCGTGAAACTTGCAAGTTGTCCAATTTTTGCAAATCATTTCGAAATGTTGTCCATCTCTCATTCAAATCGGCTGGTAATGCTTCATCCCATGTCAGCTTCAGTTGCCAGAGATCTTGAATAAACATTTTTCCCATGACTACAATTGGTGCTAGTATCCCCAACGGATCGAATAGCCTTGCAAGATCGGCGCTGACTGAGCGTTTAGTTGCAAGACTGCAGCTTCCTAGGCATACCTTTACGCAGAACCGATCCATCTTAGGCATCCATGTTAACCCCAACGTTTTAATAGTTTGCTTGATGTCATTGTCAAAGTCTATGTCAACTTCTTGTTCCTCCCTGCTAGCATTTTGCAGTAATTGTGAGTGATTGGCGCACCATTTCCTTAGGTTAAGACCACGTTGTTTTAAGATGTGTATCAGTTGCTGTTGGATTTCCATCGTCGTGGTTAAGCTGTCTGACCCACCGATTCCGTCATCTACATAAAAATTGTCCTGCAGAAACTGAGCACCAAGAGGATATTGTAATGCATTTTCTTTTGCAATTTTCTGCAAACATTTGGTGGCTAAATATGGAGCAGATCTTGTCCCATATGTGATTGTATTTAGCTGATAATGCTTTATTGGTAGGCTTAAATCCTTTCGCCAGATGATAAGTTGGAATTTGCGTTCGTCCGGTTGAATGAGCATCTGTCGATACATTTTTTCTACATCTGTGGTGAAGACGAACCTGGGCAAGCGGAAGCGAAGTAAAATGGTGAAAAGCTCGCTCTGAACAGTGGGTCCGGTATACATGAGGTCATTCAAAGACATGCCAGTGGACGATTTTGCTGATGCGTCGAACACCACACGTAATTTTGTAGTGCGGCTTTCGGGTCTCACAATGCAATGGTGAGGAATGAAGTACCTAGGTTTACTGATGGAATCAATATCCACTTGCGTCATGTGCCCCAAGTTCTCATATTCCTCCATAAATTGTACATATTGATTCTTTGTCTGGAGCGATTTTGCCAGTCGACGTTCTAAGGCCAGGAATCGATTATACGCCATCCCATAGGATTCCCCTAAGGCCTCCGGATTTTCATGAAATGGTAGCCTTACCATGAATCTCCCATTTTCATTGATGAGTGTATGTTGTGCGAAATGAGCTTCGCACTGTTTTTCTGCTACCGAATGTTGTTTTCTTACAGTTGCCACGTCCTCAAGTTCCCATAATCGAGCAATGGCTGCATCTAAGTTGATGTCATCGTTGGTACAGATTCCACATATTGCATTTGAGATGTAGTTGCCACCAACTTTTCCCGCGATGATCCATCCCAGCACTGTATTTTGCAGAATGGGTAGGTCATCTGACAGTTTGATTTGCCCTGCTGCCATCAGTTGGTTGTAGAATTCCGCCCCCAACAATATATCAATTTTGTCAGGACGATTGAATGATGGATCGGCTAACATGATGTTCTCAGGAATTTGCCATTCGTCGATCTTGATTTCTTGCGACGGCTGCGGGGATATAATCTGAGGCAATACCGCTGCCTCTAGCCGCGTTGTAAAGTTGTTGATCCGAGACTGTAGCGCTACATTGACTCGATGCTGTATCTTAGTGCTCCTTGACCCGATGCCACTAATGGAGATTGATGATGGTTTAGTTGAGATGCCAAGACGTTTAACCAATCGTTCAGTCACAAAATTAACTTGTGAGCCTGAATCGAGAATTGCCCGACACTGCACTTCTGTTCCGATTCCTCTAACTTTCACCATGGCAGTGCTGAGTAGTACATACGTGTTTGACTTTGTGTGCTTTGCGGTGGTAAGTGACGCTGCTTCGTCTTTTGATGGCGTTGATTTGGTCCTGGATGGTGTAGTACTTTGCGATTCGTTGCCTTGTGTTGGAGTGGCTACTGATGTAATGTCTTTGCTCACATCCCTTTTTGAATCCTCGAAATGTAACAGCGTGTTGTGTTTTTTGTTGCATTTCAGACAGTTTCTTAATATACAATTTTTAGAACCATGTCCTGGTTTTAGGCAATTGTGGCAATATTTCTGCCCTTGTATGAACTGAAAGCGTGCCGATGGAGACTGTTGTAAAAATTCCTTGCAAGAAAATAATGGATGTTTTCCTTTTTTGCACATGCTGCAAGTGTCATTTCTATGACCTTTGGATGTGACTGAAGTGCACACCTTTGCAGTTGAGCTTGTAGATTTGTCTTTGACACCCATCGCTTCCATGGCTTTGATAATGATTGTTCGTACCGCAAACGAGTCGGTTGATCCAGTTTCTTTAGTAGAAGGGGGAGCAGAAGTGGATCCCAAGTTGATGTGTCTATCTGCAAATTTTGCAATGCTAATAGACATTCTTGTGTTGTGTCATGCAGTTTTTTGACATTGTCCATTGATGTGCTTCCAGGTGTAGTAGTTAGCTCATGTACTAACTTGCTCACCAGCAAGCGTTTGTTGTTGTAACGCTCCAGAAGCATGAACGAAGCTGCATCAAAATTCTCTCCTGTTGATGCGAAATATTTAATTAAATTTCCAGCCTCCCCCACTAGGTGAGTTTTCAAGTACCACATTTTCTGAACTTTTGAAAGAGGTTGATTTATTACCAGTTGCGAGAATAGGTCATGAAATTCTTGCCATTTTAAATAGGTGCCATCGAATTTTGGAATTATTATCTTCGGCAGTGAAATGGATTGCAGTTTAATCGGAAGTTGGTTTGAAGATTGCTCAGTATGGGAGTCACTATTAGCTGCTTGCAAAGTACTCCATACCTTTTCCTCAAGTGAAATGAAGTTATCGACCTTGTAGCCCTGCTCGGTTGGGTTGTCGAACATCTCATATATCCTGAAGTGAATGTCTTCTATATTTTCCCACAGTTTATTAATTGTTGGAACACATTGTGGTGAAACGTTGTCGTTCAGTAACCGTCGCAACGAGGCCATCATTACCCCTTGTCTGCGGACTAGTTTCGTGTACTCGTTGGAAGCTGCCTGTGTGGTTCCAGTATCATGCCGTGCTTCTGTGTTGACTTTTGAAGCTGAAGCATCATGTTGGTACGTACTTCCTTCATTAGTTGTTAAGCGCAATTCTCTCGTCGGGGTTTGAGCCAATTGGAGCACTGCGGACTCGAAAATCTCCTTGTACTGATTTACAATTTCCATTATATTGTTATAGTAGTCCTTTGTAAAGTAGTCGTGATCCAGCTGGGGGTTTTCAAGCAGTCGAAGTTTGTTGTCAGTTGTTTCAAACTTCGACCACTTGCTGTCCAGTCTTCTTAATCGCTCTTCGTAATAGCTGATTGACTGCTTCCTGGATTGCGGGTCCTTTTTAAAGTTTCGGACAATTGATTCGATATTGCCGCCCGTTTCTCTTTGTTGTCTGGCCAAATCCTCGAAACGATCCATTTTTCTTCTTTTAGATTAGTTTTGTGGCTCCTTAAACTGCTGCACTGGCCTTGTTTAAGCTGAATGTCCTTTCACAGGGGTCACCAGAATGTTCAGAATAATAGCGATTACGCCAAGTTCGAACACTGTTGTTTG
>NW_023464103.1:0-11854 GCF_013731165.1 Rhagoletis pomonella | reverse complement strand
CCTGCATGGGATTAATTTAATTGGTATATAGTATATAATGTATATGTAATATAATATAGGGTATATACCCGTGTTCGTATGGAACAGCAGCCCACGTCGGGGAGCCGGCCATATTCAGCTGCGGCATTCCCTTTTTTTTAAACGACAAGGAATTTGGATGAGACTTAATAAGAATATAGTCCATATCGGAACTATTTCTTGCATGTTTATGGGCCAAAAGTTCTTCAACGCCTCGCTCCAGTGAGTCTTTCGCAATCTTAAGCTGCAAACGCCGCATTGCACCAAAGCCAGCCTTTCGACCCAAGCCACTACTCCACATAAACACAGATATACATATATAAGGTGAGGTATCCCCGCAAACATATTCTGAGCGTTCAGTATATATGAGCCCGAAAGGAACCCTAAGCGGGTAAGAACCATGATTATATAAAAAAAAATGTTAGCTCCTATATGGATCTTTAAGGAGTCATATATGATTCAGGTTATGAGACAGCTCTTTGTGCCGATATACAATAAATAAAGATTCGAAATTTTTATTTAAACGTGTTGATACAGAAATTTAAAAAAAAAATAGTTGGGAAACAAGAACCAAATATATGTATGGTAGGCTGGGTCGATTTTGTATGGGGGAAAATAAAAGGCATTTGACCGTATTGTAATTGTAATATTATGATGTCTTAGGTCTAAGCCAATTGTTATTAGCCACGAATGACTAATTTACAACTTATCTTTAGCCCGCGCAATGGAATCAAAGTGTGTGAATTTTTAAAAAGAAACTTTGGCTTCTAATATCTATGGAATGCGTTAATTCTTATACACAAGACGATATATCACATTCAGGGTTATTAAATTTAGCACCTTACGTTCATTTATCATTTTTCAATAAGTCTACAAGTTTTTAAGATATTAAGATAAAACTTACAAAAACTATAACTTTCTCTTATGAATTTTCAATTTTTCATTACTTCAGTAACCAAGTGAAAAATAAAAAAAAGAAGGACGAGATTTATTTTAAACGTTTTAATGTTTTCGGATGTTCATATAATACTAAAAGAACCATGGACTTGGTCACGCCGATTTGGTCAGTTTTGAAGATCGTTTTGAATGTAGTCGAACATGTATTGTGAAAGATTAGGAATCGGTTGATAAGTTAATAGTAGTTTCGAGCATATAAGTATTTACATACATTAACATAATACAATTAGGATGAGAAACGCCCATTTATGCAGTCTTGAAAAATTGTGCGGAATGGTTTCATTAGTCACCGAAGGAGCACATTTTTCGCGGTTTCTAAATTTGCCGTTATTTGAAAGTAGGGGACGTGCAATAAGTGGTTAGATATACATACATAAATATTTAATTCCATTATGTGAAAAAGTGACTGTAGGTAAATGCAATAGTCCAATTGGACGATAATGCTTTGCATTCAACTTGAATGAAAAAAGTCACTCCCTGGCACACTTTTCTGTAATCCGGTTCTTTTATTGAAAAGTTATTTATCCAATTGAAGAGCATTGGTAAAAAAAACTGGAGATTCACTTTAGTTTTTCGATACAACTTTGGTAAATGTTATTCGATCGGTACGAAGTAATTACCAAATTGAAGGCGAACCTTACTGTTACTGATTTACGATAATAATATGATGAAAATCGTTCAGATTATAAACTAATTGTTTTAAAATAAAAAAAATTGTGAACAAAATTGTATGCATAAACATAAGTAAACTAATTAGTGTTTCTAGAATTTGTGCCTGCTCAATGTTTCCATACTCATTTGCATAAACAAAAGTTTTCCACGATGATGGAAAATAATGGCTTTTCTATTAGAACTACCGAAATTGTTCCAAAATTTGCAAAAGTTCGCAAACTATAGCTAATATTAAAAAAGATTATAATATTAGGAACCAGCGACCTAAATGCACGCCAGCAATATTAATACTGTTATTTACATCTTTTGACTATAGGCTAGTGCAATCATCAAGCGAACAATTAAAATTTTATTGAAAAAAGATAACTTTGAGATTAACGATAAGCTAAAGGGCTTCGAGAAATGATATTTGACTTTGTATTTTGCATTAACGGATTCATTATCTAACAATACACACCAAACCTTTTTGCTGAACCCAGAATTTTTAACATGAATTGGTCTTATTCGACTAGTGTGCTATGGGTCACGTGGCGGTCGATGCGCGGGCCCTTACAATTAAAATAAAATACTACTATTTTTCAAGATTGTTGTTGACTTCATGACACAATATATTTTCACTATTACCAAGGGATTTGAGAAAAATTAGATTTTCGACCCGCCCTAATGTATGGGCATACAAAATTTAGCTGTAGCTGCTTCTATTAAAAGTATATAAGTATGTATGTTAGAATGCCCCATCCGGCACCAACGAGTCCGAATGTAGTCATGTATAAGGCCAATAAGAGTCCAAGGTGACTCCTATCGCAGCTCATTTGAAGCATGAATCTAAGCTCGTATAAGTCAACCTCCTGAGGAAAGGGAACATCTCTAAGAGCTCATTATGAGCGTAAAAGCTCCGAAATATGACTACTTATGTTTGCTGGGATAATGAACTTACCTCACAGTATCTTCATATACGATATTCACATCTTTAACGCCCACGATTTGCGCACCCGGAGTAAGTGCAGGGCTTCTCCCTGGTGTGGCAACTCCAATTTTTCTTCAACGAAAATTTGTAGGACTATTTCGTATTTAACTTAACGAGGCTTTGAGAACGGATGTATTAGTATAATGTCACTCCCGTACTTGATAACACTAGCCTCTAAGCTAACGGTTGCTTAAACTGCGCGCACTTGCTCTAGCAACTTTTCCGACAGAAGAAAAGTGCACCTTTCATCCACACTTGCACAACGTACCATCTTTCGCGGCGATTTTCGGTTCACTATTTCACTGTATGAATAATTCTTTGTAATAAATTTTTTTCCTGTTTTTGTTTGTTCAATACAAACGCATTTAATCATTTCTTTATTTTAACCACATGACAAATGTTTTCAACCGGGCACGTTCTTAAAATTTTCGCGTGTTTTGCTGCTCATCCGTTCCGAGTATTTCGAAAGTTAATCTGGGGTACAAATGGCGGACTATGGGGTTGCCAGCAGGTTTTTATACCCTTGCACTGCGGGAATATTCCATTTGGAAGAATAACGGGCACTGCGTCATTTGGACTAGTTCCGCTACTCTTCCAAATGGAATTTGCCGCAGTGCAAGGAGGAATATCAAAAAAAAATCCGGGGTTGCCGTGACTCCTTTGCAAGTGTTTTTTTTTCAGAACTTAACCGCAAACCGAAAAATCTTTGAAAATTGCTAGTTTACCAATTTGACAGTTATGTGGTGAATACAAACGTCAGAATTTTATCTAGCTCATGTGCTAGTTAAAATTTGACAGCTTCTAAGTATGATCAGCCTTATCATGAGCTTCATTTTTTCCGAACCGGTTCACTTTTCAACTTTTGGATTCTATGTATTTAATATGGACGGGAAGGATACTGGGCGGTTCGTCCCCGACCGCCAAAGCGCCCAGTGAAAAGGACAGTAAGAGGAAAAAAAGATACTCTATTCACTTTCGTTGGCTTGAGTTAGCCGCCCCCCCAATTGCCGAACTTAGTCGGTCTTCACAGTACCTTCACAGGCCCCTCCGCTAGTCCAGAAGCTCGTTTCTGTTCCGATTCTCTATCTAGGCGAATTCATATATGAGTTCTCCGCCTTGTTCTCTGTCTAATGAGTAGTAGAGAATGACGTATATTCTCTACCAGCAGAGAAATGATCGGTAGGGAAGAGTTACAAAAGCGAGTTACAGCCCTACATGACTTAGCTTCGAGGAAAAGCCCTGCAAAGTGGGACCCCGGGCAGTCTGCGGGCGGTCAAGGTTTTACCCTATCGCTAAGTTTAGGAAAAGCGTGATTATTAATTTTGGAAAAAAACTACTTTACCTTCGGATCGCTCTTCGTGACAGATGACATTGTCACGGCCGGATGTCAGATGCATGGAACCTCCCGATCGGTTTGCCATTCAAGTCCTCTAAATCGTACAAAGCATTGCCCACCTTTCAGAGAACACGACACTTGATATATTTAGGCAAGAATTTAGCATTTATGCCTTGCTTAAAATTGCTAAGAGCGAAGTTTTTCCGGAATACTTCGTGTCCGTCCCGGTAATTCACAACCCGCGTGCGTTTGTTGTACGTGTTCGCTGCTCTGTCTTGCGCTAGCTCAAGGTTCCTTCGTATGTTTTCGCGAATGTTTGCTAGCTTATCAGCTCTGCTTGTAATCGGGACTTCGTCTTGTCTTATGCTACCAAGTTTCTCCAGGATGTTATAGGCTGACGCATGTTGTATCATATTTTGTCCAAATAACGCGTAGTACGGCGAGCTCTGTATCGACGTATGGTAATCGCTTCTTAAAACCGACAGAATTTCGGGAATATGTTTGTCCCAGTCCATGTGATCTTGTTTGTCTTTCAGGAATATTTTAACTTTCGACACAATCTCTCTGTTCACGCGTTCAGAGGCGTTAGCCTGCGGTGAGTATAACCCCGTCTTAATATGAACAACCCCATAGTTTTCAAAAAACTGCTGCATCTCCTTCGAAATGAATTGCTTCCCGTTATCACTATGGACGAATTGAGGGACCCCGAAAGCTGGAAAAATCTCTGTACTAAAGAAGCTAATTACATTTGCCGACGTCGCGTTTTGAATCGTCTTCAAAAATACCTATTTGGAAAAATGGTCTAGCACTATGAACAAAAACTGGTTTCTTCGCTTTGAACCTGGATAGAGTCCTAGGAAATCGCTATAAAGACGCTGGAATGGCCTCTCGGATACCAAGGCATTGCCCATAGGTGGTGTGGATACTTGATTTGTGGCTTTCACGGCTTTGCAGGTTTCGCATCGGTTCACATAAAGGCGTATGTCCTTTGCCATTTGCGGCCAAAAATATTTCTGCCGAACACGCTCTAAAGTCTTTTGCCAACCTCCATGGTAACTAGCATTGGAATCATGTGAGCATTTGATTGCGAGCTCCGTCAGCCCTTCTGGTAACCACAAACGCTAGAGCGAATCCTCTTCCTCTTCCGCACCTCTCCGAAACATCACTCTTTTGTAAACTCTATCGTCGACTATGCGTAGATCGTGTAACCCTTCTTGATTGTTTTTAATTGTTTTACGTAGCTCCGAGTACTCTGCGCCGTCGAATTCCGGTGATGCCAAGTCAATTTCCGGAGGTGTAGTAGAAGAATTCGTCCACGTCAAAACGCGAAAGGGTATCCGGCACAACATTCAATGATCCTTTGCGATGCTCCATCCTAAAGTTGTATCTTTGCAATAGAAGCGACTATCTTGCCAGCCTGCCACTCAAGTCTTTTTGTGTCGTTAGCCACTTGAGATTTGAATGGTCAGTAATTATTCGAAAAGGCAATCCTTCAATATATGGTCTGATGTTGGAATCGGAAAATCCTTTATTGCATCTGTTTTGCCTGGGTCTACTTTCAAACAACCATTCCCTATCAAATACCCGAGATACCGAATTTCCTTCTGGCAGAACTTGCTCTTCTTCACGTTGATTGTAAGTCCCTCTTCCCGTAAGCATTTCGCCACTTCCTTCAGCAATTCCAAATGATCTTCGAAGTTTGAGCTGCACACCATCAGGTCATCCAGGTAGACAAAGACGTTCTCCCGCAATCGTGAAGGATAAGTCTTATCCATCAGCCGACTCATTGTTTGTGGTCCATTGCACAGGCCAAAGGGCATTACTTTAAAGTAGTACAATGGCTTTCCCGGAACCGCAAATGCCGTCTTTTCCTTAGAAAGCATCCTTCAAATCAATACCACTTATAAAGTATGTATCTTTTAACCTGCTCAACAGTCCATTAATATGGGGCAACGGATACGAGTCCTTCTTGGTGACCGCGTTCACCTTCCTGGAATCTATGCACAGCCTGACTTTGCCTGGTTTCCGGACTAGTACCACTGGACTACACCATGGTGAATTCGATTCCTCAATCACTCCCATCTTGAGTAGCCTTTCAATTTCGCTATAGGCTTCTGCCTGCCTGGGTGGTGAAAGAGGAAAGTGCTTACTTTTAATTGGCACCGCATCACCCGTGCCTATATGGTGCGTCACTAAACTGGTTTGACCTAGTCCTAGCTTTTCGAACGAGGGAAACTCCTGAACAACTTCTTGCAATGCTATCTTCTGATCTGGTGTGAGCTGATGGAAGTTTGGCTCATCTTCATTTGGAAAGTCTAAACACGAAACGGTTGGAAATACATCGGGAGCTAACGCAAATGCCTTCCAGAAATCAACTCCGAGGTATGCTACTTGGATTAATGACGGTACAAGATAAAAGCGAATAGTCCTCGTAATATTTTTAAAAGTGACCGGTGAAGATATCAAGCCGAGTATTATCTGCTGATTTCCACCAGCCGTGTAAACAAACGCGCGCAAGGAATGATATTTTAAATTGTTTCTTTTTAGGAAATCTTCGCATCCGTTTCCAAGAATGGAAACGTTTGCTCCGGAATGCAACAACCCCACTACGAAACTATCGTGTATTGTAATCTTTGCTAGCGGGCTCTCATCTGGTGTTATCAGAATTTTAGTACTTTGCAGATGTTTACGCATATTTACTCGGCTAGAATATCTTTTCCTACACTGTAGTATATTTTACGAAACCACAAGTTTGGGTTCTCCTTCGAAAATATTCGCCCTTATCCGTTCATAATCCTTTTCTCTTTGCTCTAAACTAACTGGTAAAGTGTGATATGATACCCCAAGTTGATATCTATATCTTCACTGACAGCCAGGCGGCAATAAAGTCCCTCACGAAGCAGTCGACAACCTCCATGGTAGCCATGAAATGCCGCGCATCTCTTAACGAGATGGCTGAGTCATTTCGCCCAGGGTTCCGGGACACTGCGGCATATAGGGGAATTGTAAGGCCGACGAACTGGCGCGACTTGGCACGAAACTTCCTTTTGAGGATATAAATGACGAAATAGGTATACCCTTGCAAACTTGTAAGCTACTTATCTCCGAGAGGCTCACTAAAGTAGCGAACGAAAGGTGGCAGGACGAAATCACCTGCAAAACTGCCAAACAATTATGGCCGGTGCTCAGCGCCAAACGCACTGGCCTAGTACTGAGTCTAAATAAGTCCAATATTAGATTATTAGTATCCGTTATAACAGGACACTGCCTAATTGGCAAGGACGCATATCGACTTGGCCTACGTTCACATGACTTCTGTCGAAGTTGTCAAGATGAAGAAGAGGAGGAAACGATTCTGCACCTGTTGTGCCAATGCCCTGCTCTATCTAGACGAAGACTCTCCACTCTCGGTAGGCAATTCTTCGACAACTTGGAGGACCTTAGATGCGTCGAAATCAGGGATCTTCTAAAATTCGTTCAAAGTTCAAAATGGTTTTAAGAGGGATTGGGAGTTGCTGACCCAACATGCGGCATCACAATGGGCCCTGAGCCTAAGTGTGTCTTATAGACGACCGCGACAACCTACCTACCTTCCTTGCTCTAAACTAACTCGGAATTGAGTCTTGCATGCCACATCCCTACGTGAAGGCCTAAGAATTCGAACCTGCAGAGGATTGGCTGTAGAAGAAAACATACACTCGGAATCAGAACTATCGGAACTATCTGGGAAGGTTATGATGACCCGTGGTGAAAACCTCGAGGGACTGGTATTACTCTCCGAACTGCTGACATCTCCATGCAAACGAACGGTTCTGGCTGGAATTGGCTTACTTTTTTGTTTAGTACAGGAGGCTGCTGCTCCTGTACTCCCTGCTTCAGGGGCTAGGGTGCCGCACAAGAATCCCCTATTGCCTTCTCGCTCGGGTTACGGTTTCCCTATCTCCGATGATCTCTGGGGCATCTTGGAGTGACCACCCCCTTCTGTCCACACTTGAAGCAGAACACGTTCCGAACGTTTCCTCGCAATAGATGTAAGAGTGTCCCATCTTGTCACAGTTCCAACACTGTATTTCTGAGTAGTCCGGTTTCCTAGTCTGGAAATTTAGCGCTTCCACTACTTGTCCCTCCATTCCTCCTGTCTATTCATTCGGTGTGATAGCCACTGTTTCGTTGACATGCCGTCCTGAATAGTTCGGTACCAAGCTTCTGGTTTCCTTCAAGACTTGTTCGCCTTTCCTAGCAGCGCCATGTAGGTCATGTAGGGTCTGCGCGCCAGCATTGAAAAGCATCAACTTCAGGCTGCTGTTAACGTTTCTCTTCAATATGTCCATCAGAAGGTTCTCCGACATCGGCTCCTTTAGTCTAGCGTTCAAGGCTAATATATCTGTATGAAACATATCATACGATTCACTAGCCTTCTGACGACGCATTGAGATCTCCATCTTTATCTCATGGTCACTCTTTAAGGTGCCGAATTCCCGCCTGATAGAATAGCACAAGAAGGGATAAGTCGCATCTGGATTCTGCTTAGTGAACAACCAATACCATTCCTCAGCTCGCCCTGACAAAAAAACGTGGAAGCTTGCCATCAACTGCTCCTCGGTACATTGTGTGCGCTCACACAACGTGTTTCGCGTAAAGAGAAAATCTGAAATGCTACCAGTGTCGTCATAGGATACCTTTCAATCCTGTGGCTTAATGACAATATTAGTGGTGAAATTTGGTCGGTTTGCGTTTTGAAATTTGGTTGGTTGTGTCGGATTTGCTGCTGTTCCATCTACCGAGTGTTCAGAGGCGAGACAAATGCAATTACGAAAATCGGGAAATTTTACTCTTAAGGTCGAGACAAGTTCACATTAAAAGTCAACGATAGGTGCTTGAGGCTTGCTCCCTCAGAGCCAACCCACAATCCAAAATCCGAGAAAAAATTCTAAGTTAAGTAAGGCTTGCTGTTAACAGCCTAAGCCACAAGAACGTCCGAGAAAAAGTGTTAAAATAAAATGAAAAGTCACGAGATTTAGCCGAGTGCCGCGGTTACCGAACCCGATCACGACAAAAATAATAAAAAAATAGCAAAATAATAAGCATGTGAAATTGGTTAATTACATATACGTGATCATATACGTGTAAGGCGAAAGTTCTGTTGGGTATAGTTGATTATAAAATATATTTATCAAAGTCAATGGGAATGCTGACCCCCCTAACCTTAGGAAGGCACAAGTCTACGAAAAAAATAAGGTACAAAAACAAACAAAAAAAAGTCGCTGTTTGGTCCAGCGCACCCAACCGAAATGAAAAGCCGGCATAGTAGAATGCCCCTCCAGACTTGAAGGATGTACTGGACTTCGCGTACTAGTTTGCTGAGCTATCTTTCGGTCTCAGTGCACCCCACCGCAAAGCAGCAAGGGACAGTCAACGCATGCCCCCCTGAGACATGTGGGGTGACTGAGACCCCGATAGTCAGTGCTGGTTGGAGTCCCAGCCCACTCCATCGCAATACGAAGGCGCTCAGGAGCGGCAGCGCAGACCTATGGAGTGAAAAATTTATATATTATTTATTTATTTTATTTTTTTCCCAAAAAAAAACAAGTCGCAAAAAAAAACAAAACAAAAAAAAATATTCGGCAAAAGAAACTACTACAAAAACTATTTAAACTAAACGCCACTTAGCGGACTAATTTTCCCCAATTCCCGTGCCGACATATCGGACCACTGAACAAAATTGGAGAAAAAAAAAGTCAACTAAAAAAAACTAAGTGATTTTAGCACTGCCTCACCGGGCGAATACAAAACTCCGGAGGACGTGACGTGAAGTCTCGGAGAAGCCTTCGGTTGCTGACCAAGAGGCCCGATCCGAACCAGCACATTCGGCTCCACTCATCCCGCCGAAACGCAGCAAGGGAAACAGTCATGCCTTGTCAAACGTCTTTAACGGACGGACATGCAACAAAATATGCAAAAGTTAAAAAAAAACAATCCGTTAACACAAACTAAAAAAAAGCTGAAAAAGACGTAAATTAAAAATTTAAAATAAACTCAAAAGCCATAGAAACCAAAACCCCAACTACGAAAACTAAAATGAAAAGCAAATCAACAAAAGGAAAAAAATCCCATGGCATAAGGGCGCCTCCGATGTTGATGTGACGCCCGGTGCTGGCCCACCCTCATCCATGGCTACCGTTGCACCCTAATGTTGGTAGCCCCATTATAAAATCCCTAATGTGCCTTCCTAAGTAATTAAAGTAGTCAGCATTCCCATCTTATATTAACAAATTTATTGATAATTCATTTTCTTAAAACTATTTCTTAAAATAATCATCCTAACGCTAAGTCTTAACTCTAAAGTGAGTGTATGGAAAAAAACTGATTGTAATATCTAAAACAAAGGCAAGTCTCTCAAATGAAAAGAACCTCCGATAAAGGTAGGTATGCGATAATTACAATATATCCGGTATTCTAAAGAAAAATTTAACGTATATTAAGTAATAGCAGGTAAAAAGTTAAAGTAGGTAATATCAGGCAAGTAATTGCAAAAATGTTATATTAGGTAGGAAAATCAGGTAGGTACGTCTGGTATGTAGTTCAGGTAAGTGAATGAAATAGGAAACTCAGGTGAGTAGGTCAAGGTAAGTAGGTCAAGTTAGCCTAAGGTACTTATAGTTAAGTCTTAGTAATATTTCTCCTAAATTTAATTTAATTTAAGGGGTCTCTATATTCATTTGTTTTGGTTTTGGGTTCAGGTAATTTAATTTATTTCTTTTAGTCTTTCTTTTCTATTTCATCATCTTTCATTTTTTGTTTATTATTAGTATTAATATTATTATTTATTTATATTAAGTTTTTGTTATATAGTGGCCCTTTTATGTTAATTTACATTTTCTTTATGTTTCAGTTAATTAGAATTATTTAAGTTAAATGTACGTAAAATTTTATTTTATGTTGATTTATATTAGGTTACTTTATTTATAGGTATCTTTCGTTTTATTATATTAAAACTTTTTGCTTGTTTATTCTTTAAAATTAATGTTGTTTTATTATAAATTTATATCATTCGAATTTTATTTGAATTCGCTTTCCTGAAACTAAATTTCTTCGTTTTAGTTTTATCCTAGATTTTTGATTTCACGTTATTTATTTATTCTTTTTCCTTCCTCCAACTTTAAATATTTCGTTTTCACATTTTCGAAAATTTCCTCATTTACATTGATCAAAATTTGTATAGCAATGCAGTCGGCATCCTTAAATTATCCTTATATAATTTATTATTACTTCACTATAATTTTTAGTTATACCGAATTTCAAATCAATAATATAGTCCTAGGTTAGGTAAGTATGTTGGTATTTACCCTGTATGCGCAAAATAATCCTTTGATCGAGTTTTAACAAGACTATTATTTTGAACTTAAAATAAGCCTGTGGCACGGCCAGCTAGGTAAGACTGTTATGTATAAAAAGCACCCGCGCGCATATATGCAATAAATTTACATATATACCAACAAACCTCCTGACATCGAGAACCAAAGCAATTATTACTGGGGAGTGAGATAACCCAACCCCCCCCTTACACACTAATAGCTTACTCTCAAGTAAAGAGGTGCACTTATAACACGTTAAGTTTAAATGTATTCCCGGAAAAAAAATGGATTTAAATTATTGCCATTTATTTTTTTTTTATATGAAATTTTTCGTACAGGCCCGAAGAACTCACCCACTGTTGCAGCAGGCTTGTGTGTGGCCTGCTGTTGTTGTAGTTGCTGGTGTTATGCAGCGCTATAGTAGCCGCGCTGATTGTTGCTGTTGCTGGTGTTACGTGCTGTTGTTGCGCGCTATGGCAGCCACGCTGGTTGTTGCTGTTGCTGGTGTTGCGCGCTGTTGTTGTTGGTGTTGCGCACGCTATGGTAGCC